>NC_053022.1:297473300-297773300 GCF_003073215.2 Triticum urartu
ATAGGCTTCCAATATATGAATCTTTATGTCTCGACCATTTCGAGACTCCTTGTCATGTCCGTGATCACATCCGGGACTCCGAACTAACTTCGGTACATCAAAACTCATAAACTCATAATATAACTGTCATCGAAACCTTAAGCGTGCGGACCCTACGGGTTCGAGAACAATGTAGACATGACCGAGACACGTCTCCGATCAATAACCAATAGCGGAACCTGGATGCTCATATTGGCTCCCACATATTCTACGAAGATCTTTATCGGTCAGACCGCATAACAACATACGTTGTTCCCTTTGTCATCCGTATGTTACTTGCCCGAGATTCGATCGTTGGTATCTCAATACCTAGTTCAATCTCGTTACCGACAAGTCCCTTTACTCGTTTCGTAATACATCATCTCGCAACTAACTCATTAGTTACAATGCTTGCAAGGCTTATGTGATGTGCATTACCGAGAGGGCCCAGAGATACCTCTCCGACAATCGGACTGACAAATCCTAATCTCGAAATACGCCAACCCAACATTTACCTTTGGAGACACCTGTTGAGCTCCATTATAATCACCCAGTTACGTTGTGACGTTTGGTAGCACACAAAGTGTTCCTCTGGCAAACGGGCGTTGCATAACCTCATAGTCATAGGAACATGTATAAGTCATGAAGAAAGCAATAGCAACATACTAAACGGTTGGGTGCTAAGCTAATGGAATGGGTCATGTCAATCACATCATTCTCCTAATAATGTGATCCCGTTAATCAAATGACAACACATGTCTATGGTTAGGAAACATAACCATCTTTGATTAACGAGCTAGTCAAGTAGAGGCATACTAGTGACGTTTAGTTTGTCTATGTATTCACACAAGTATTATGTTTCCGGATAATACAATTCCAGCATGAATAATAAACATTTATCATGATATAAGGAAATAAAATAATAACTTTATTATTGCCTCTAGGGCATATTTCCTTCAGTTTTGGCACTCAACTCGCAGATTCCCGAGGTGACATTGGGGTAATCTATGCATAAGGGTTGCTGAACGTTCTTGTCTTTATTTCTCCGGTAGAAATCTTGGGGCACTCTTTGAGGTTCTTTGTGTTGGATTGAGTATTATGAATCTGAAATTATTTGGTGTTATTGTAGTACGAACTCTTGGATAGATCGATCGAAAAGAATAGCTTCGAGGTGGTTTCGTACCCTACAAATAATTTCTTCTTATGTTCTCCGCTAGATAGGAACTTTGGAGTGATTATTCATCGCACTTTGAGGGGTGGTTATACGATCCAATTATATTAGCATTGTTGAGAGATTGCACCAGCGAAAGTACGGACCCTAGGCCTCATTTTCAAGCATTGCAATACCTTTTTTGTGCCTGTTTAATATTTGCTACCTTGTTGTTTTATTTATTCAGATTATAAAAATATATCTGTACCATCCATATTACACTTTAATCACCATCTCTTCGCCAGACTAGTGCACCTATACAATTTGCCATTGTTTTTGGTGTGTTGAGAACACAAGGGACTTTTTACTATTTGGTTGTAGGGTTATTTGAGAGAAACCATCTTCATCCTACGCCTCCCACGGATTGATAAACCTAAGGTCATCCACTTGAGGGAAAATTGCTACTGTCCTACAAAACTCTGTGCTTGGAGGCCCAACACATGTCTACAAGAATAAAGTTGCGTAATGGACATCAAGCTCTTTCTGGCACCATTGCCGGGGAGGTGAGTGCATGAAGGTATATCTTTAGATCTTGCAATCGAATCTTTTAGTTTCTTGTTTTTTCACTAGTTTGGTTTATAAAAGAAAAATACATAAAAAATGGAATTGAGGTTGCATCATATTATTGATCAACTTTATAATATCTTTCTTGAAAATGATGGATCGGAAAATTGTGCTCAATTATTAGAAGAAGAAGACAATAAATTTTTTGGCACAAAATATTTGAATGATGAGCATGATTGCAATGTTGTTAGTATGAATTCTTTGAATATCCAAAATGCTAATGATGATTGCACAAGTCATGACAAAAATGTTTCTTATAAGCATGTCATTTTTTGTGGAGTGCATAAAGTTTGTGAAGACATGCCTTATAGGGAAGATAGATTTTGCAAGAAGCATAAACATGATAACCAATTCTTTGCTCAAAGTGATATATGAATTTGCTACAAAATTATGTTCTCTTTGTCCTATTACTTGTGAACTTTGCAATAAGGTTGGTCATCTTAATTTCCAATGCATGCTTTTTCATGATCGAATCGTGTCCAAATATTGTAATAACATGATCACCCTTGGACCTTATGTAAGGGCATACTTATCCCTAAGGTGTTTCGGTGATTGGTGACAATGCATTTGCGGACTAATCGTGTGTCTCGGGTATTTCAGATAATTCATGACTAGGCGCGAGAAGGTTAGGAGCCCCTCGAAGATTATTGAAGACGGCGGTTCTCTACGTTCCTTTTTCGGTGGATTTGAGTCGTAGGAAAGCCGTACTATTAAGAGGGGGTCCGCTTTGGAAAGGTTTGGGTGGAATCGTCACGTACACGTTTACTCCTCTTTGCACCGCCTTTCCTTTAGCACCTTGGAGCATCTTTCGTTTCTTCTTGTCTGTGCCAAAAATAAGTCTTCCTTTTTGTTGTTGTTCTGAGGCTTGCGGTAGTACTGCTCTTCGGAGCGGTAGTACCGCATGCCTTTGCGGTAGTACCGCAGGTGGTCACGGTAGTACCGCTCCTTGGGAGCGGTAGTACCGTGAGCCCCGGTCCGGCACAACAGGAGTAGTGGAAGTAGGAGCAGATGTAATTTTTTACATCCGCTCCCCGCGCGGTAGTACCGCGTGCCTTCAGCGGTAGTACCGTGTCGGACTTTTTGCACTGTTTTGTTATCAGCGGTACTAGCCACAGACGTTTCTGTCCACGGCCTTCCCAGGTTGGTCCAACCCTGCCTTGCGGTAGTATGCAAGGTTGTGCGGTAGTGAAGGAAATATGCCCTAGAGGCAATAATAAGGTTACTATTTATTTCCTTATATCATGATAAATGTTTATTATTCAAGCTAGAATTGTATTAACCGGAAACATAATACATGTGTGAATACATAGACAAACATAGTGTCACTAGTATGCCTCTACTTGACTAGCTCGTTGATCAAAGATGGTTATGTTTCCTAACCATAGACATGAGTTGTCATTTGATTAACGGGATCACATCATTAGGAGAATGATGTGATTGACTTGACCCTTTTCGTTAGCTTAGCACTTGATCGTTTAGTTTGTTGCTATTGCTTTCTTCATGACTTATACATGTTCCTATGACTATGAGATTATGCAACTCCCATTTACCCGAGGAACACTTTGTGTGCTACCAAACGTCACAACGTAACTAGGTGATTGTAAAGGTGCTCTACAGGTGTCTCCAAAGGTACTTGTTGGGTTGGCGTATTTTGAGATTAGGATTTGTCACTCCGATTGTCGGAGAGGTATCTCTGGGCCCTCTCGGTAATGCACATCACATAAGCCTTGCAAGCATGCAACTAATAAGTTAGTTGCGGGATGATGTATTACGAAACGAGTAAAGAGACTTGCCGGTAACGAGATTGAACTAGGTATTGAGATACCGACGATCAAATCTCGGGCAAGTAACATACCGATGACAAAGGGAACAACGTATGTTGTTATGCGGTCTGACCGATAAAAGATCTTTGTAGAATATGTGGGAGCCAATATGAGCATCCAGGTTCCGCTATTGGTTATTGACCGGAGACGTGTCTCGATCATGTCTACATTGTTCTCGAACCCGTAGGGTCCGCACGCTTAACGTTACGATGACAGTTTCATTATGTGTTTATATATTTTGATGTACCGAAGGTTGTTCGGAGTCCCGGATATGATCACGGACATGACGAGGAGTCTCAAAATGGTCGAGACATAAAGATCGATATATTGGACGACTATATTCGGACACCGGAAGTGTTTCGGGTGATTTCGGAGAAAACCGGAGTGCCGGAAGGGTTACCGGAAACCCCTGGGGAAGAATTGGGCCTTAGTGGGCCTGAGGGGAGAGAGAGGGAAGCAGCCTAGGAGGTGGCGCCCCCCCTCCCATGGGGAGTCCGAATTGGACTAGGGGAGGGGGGGCGGCCCCTCTTTCCCTCTCTCTCTCCCTCTCTTTCCTTCCCCCTTCCCCCTTCCTAGTTGGACTAGGAAAGGGGAGTCCTACTCCTACTAGGAGGAGGACTCCCCCCTCCTTGGCGCGCCTCAAGGGCCGGCCGTCCTCCCCCCTTGCTCCTTTATATACAGGGGCAGGGGGGCACCTCTAGACACACAAGTTGATCTTCATGATCGTTCTCTTAGCTGTGTGCGGTGCCCCCCTCCACCATAATCCTCGATAATATTGTAGCGGTGCTTAGGCGAAGCCTTGCGACGGTAGAACATCAAGATCGTCACCACGCCCGTCGTGCTGACGGAACTCTTCCCCGACACTTTTCTGGATCGGAGTCCGGGGATCGTCATCGAGCTGAACGTGTGCTAGAACTCGGAGGTGCCGTAGTTTCGGTGCTTGATCGGTCGGGCCGTGAAGACGTACGACTACATCAACCAAACGCTTCCGTTGTCGATCTACAGGTACGTAGATCATACTCTCCCCTCTCGTTGCTATGCATCACCATGATCTTGCATGTGCGTAGGAATTTTTTTGAAATTACTACGTTCAACAGTGGCATCCGAGCCTAGGTTTTATGTGTTGATGTTATATGCACGAGTAGAACACAAGTGAGTTGTGGGCGATATAAGTCATACTGCTTACCAGCATGTCATACTTTGGTTCGGCGGTATTGTTGGATGAAGCGGCCCACCGACATTACGCGTACGCTTACGCGAGACCGGTTCTCCGACGTGCTTTGCACAGAGGTGGCTTGTGACATTTCTCCAACTTTAGTTGAACCGAGTGTGGCTACGCCCGGTCCTTGCGAAGGTTAAAACAGACCAACTTGACAAACTATCGTTGTGGTTTTGATGCGTAGGTAAGATTGGTTCTTGCTTAAGCCCGTAGCAGCCACGTAAAACTTGCAACAACAAAGTAGAGGACGTCTAACTTGTTTTTGCAGGGCATGTTGTGATGTGATATGGTCAAGACATGATGCTAAATTTTATTGTATGAGATGATCATGTTTTGTAACCGAGTTATCGGCAACTGGCAGGAGCCATATGGTTGTCGCTTTATTGTATGCAATGCAATCGTGCTGTAATGCTTTACTTTATCACTAAGCGGTAGCGATAGTCGTGGAAGCATAAGATTGGCGAGACGACAACGATGCTACGATGGAGATCAAGGTGTCGCCGGTGACGATGGTGATCACGACGGTGCTTCGAATGGAGATCACAAGCACAAGATGATGATGGCCATATCATATCACTTATATTGATTGCATGTGATGTTTATCTTTTATGCATCTTATCTTGCTTTGATTGACGGTAGCATTATAAGATGATCTCTCACTAAATTATCAAGAAGTGTTCTACCTGAGTATGCACCGTTGCGAAAGTTCTTCGTGCTGAGACACCACGTGATGATCGGGTGTGATAGGCTCTACGTTCAAATACAACGGGTGCAAAACAGTTGCACACGCGGAATACTCAGGTTATACTTGACGAGCCAAGCATATACAGATATGGCCTCGGAACACGGAGACCGAAAGGTCGAGCGTGAATCATATAGTAGATATGATCAACATAGTGATGTTCACCAATGAAACTACTCCATCTCACGTGATGATCGGACATGGTTTAGTTGATTGGATCACGTGATCACTTAGAGATTAGAGGGATGTCTATCTAAGTGGGAGTTCTTAAGTAATTAATTGAACTTAAATTTATCATGAACTTATTACCTGATAGTATCTTGCTTGTTTGTATTGATTGTAGATAGATGGCCCGTGCTGTTGTTCCGTTGAATTTTAATGCGTTCCTTGAGAAAGCAAAGTTGAAAGATGATGGTAGCAATTACACGGACTGGGTCCGTAACTTGAGGATCATCCTCATTGCTGCACAGAAGAATTACGTCCTGGAAGCACGCTGGGTGCCAGGCCTGCTGCAGGAGCAACGCGAGATGTTATGAACGTCTGGCAGAGCAAAGCTGATGACTACTCGATAGTTCAGTGTGCCATGCTTTACGGCTTAGAATCGGGACTTCAACGACGTTTTGAACGTCATGGAGCATATGAGATGTTCCAGGAGTTGAAGTTAATATTTCAAGCAAATGCCCGGATTGAGAGATATGAAGTCTCCAATAAGTTCTATAGCTGCAAGATGGAGGAGAACAGTTCTGTCAGTGAGCATATACTCAAAATGTCTGGGTATAATAATCACTTGATTCAATTGGGAGTTAATCTTCCAGATGATTGCGTCATTGACAGAATTCTCCAATCACTGCCACCAAGCTACAAGAGCTTCATGATGAACTATAATATGCAAGGGATGAATAAGACTATTCCCGAGCTCTTCGCATGCTGAAAGCTGCGGAGGTAGAAATCAAGAAGGAGCATCAAGTGTTGATGGTCAACAAGACCACTAGTTTCAAGAAAAAGGGCAAAGGGAAGAAGAAGGGGAACTTCAAAAAGAACGGCAAGCAAGTTGCTACTCAAGAGAAGAAACCCAAACCTGGACCTAAGCCTGAAACTGAGTGCTTCTATTGCAAGCAGACTGGTCACTGGAAGCGGAACTGCCCCAAGTATTTGGCGGATAAGAAGGATGGCAAGGTGAACAAAGGTATATGTGATATACATGTTATTGATGTGTACCTTACTAATGCTCGCAGTAGCACCTGGTATTTGATACTGGTTCTGTTGCTAATATTTGCAACTCGAAACAGGGACTACAGATTAAGCGAAGATTGGCTAAGGACGAGGTGACGATGCGCGTGGGAAATGGTTCCAAAGTCGATGTGATCGCGTCGGCACGCTACCTCTACATCTACCTTCGGGATTAATTTTAGACCTAATAATTGTTATTTGGTGCCAGCGTTAAGCATGAACATTATATCTGGATCTTGTTTGATGCGAGACGGTTATTCATTTAAATCAGAGAATAATGGT
Organism: Triticum urartu; assembly: GCF_003073215.2. Taxonomy (NCBI): domain Eukaryota; kingdom Viridiplantae; phylum Streptophyta; class Magnoliopsida; order Poales; family Poaceae; genus Triticum; species Triticum urartu. Next base: position 297,480,389 of record NC_053022.1, read on the forward strand.
TGTTCTATTTATATGAGTAATATCTTTTATGGTCATGCACCCTTGAGAGAGTGGTCTATTTTTAATCTCGATAGTAGTGATACACACATATTCATAATGTTGAAGCCAAAAGATGCAGAGTTGATAATGATAGTGCAACTTATTTGTGGCACTGCCGTTTAGGTCATATCGGTGTAAAGCGCATGAAGAAACTCCATACTGATGGACTTTTGGACCTTGATTATGAATCACTTGGTACTTGCGAACCGTGCCTCATGGGCAAGATGACCAAAACGCCGTTCTCCGGTACTATGGAGAGAGCAACAGATTTGTTGGAAATCATACATACAGATGTATGTGGTCCGATGAATATTGAGGCTCGTGGCGGATATCGTTATTTTCTCACCTTCACAGATGATTAAGCAGATATGGGTATATCTACTTAATGAAACATAAGTCTGAAACATTTGAAAAGTTCAAAGAATTTTAGAGTGAAGTTGAAAATCATCGTAACAAGAAAATAAAGTTTCTACGATCTGATCGTGGAGGAGAATATTTGAGTTACGAGTTTGGTGTACATTTGAAAAATTGTGGAATAGTTTCGCAACTCACGCCACCCGGAACACCACAGCGTAATGGTGTGTCCGAACGTCGTAATCGTACTTTACTAGATATGGTGCGATCTATGATGTCTCTTACTGATTTACCGCTATCGTTTTGGGGATACGCTCTAGAGACGGCCGCATTCACGTTAAATAGGGCACCATCAAAATCCGTTGAGACGACGCCTTATGAACTGTGGTTTGGCAAGAAACCAAAGTTGTCGTTTCTGAAAGTTTGGGGCTGCGATGCTTATGTGAAAAAGCTTCAACCTGATAAGCTCGAACCCAAATCGGAGAAATGTGTCTTCATAGGATATCCAAAGGAAACTATTGGATACACCTTCTATCACAGATCCGAAGGCAAGACTTTTGTTGCTAAATTCGGAAACTTTCTGAGAAGGAGTTTCTCTCGAAAGAAGTGAGTGGGAGGAAAGTAGAACTTGACGAGGTTACTGTACCTACTCCCTTATTGGAAAGTAGTACATCACAGAAACCGGTTTCTGTGACACCTACACCAATTAGTGAGGAAGCTAATGATGATGATCATGAAACTTCAGAACAAGTTACTACTGAACCTCGTAGATCAACCAGAGTAAGATCCGCACCAGAGTGGTACGGTAATCCTGTTCTGGAAGTCATGCTACTAGATCATGATGAACCTACGAACTATGAAGAAGCGATGGTGAGCCCAGATTCCGCAAAATGGCTTGAAGCCATGAAATCTGAGATGGGATCCATGTATGAGAACAAAGTGTGGACTTTGGTTGACTTGCCCAATGATCGGCAAGCAATTGAGAATAAATGGATCTTCAAGAAGAAGACTGACGCTGATGGTAATGTTACTGTCTACAAAGCTCGACTTGTCGCAAAAGGTTTTCGACAAGTTCAAGGGATTGACTACGATGAGACCTTCTCACCCGTAGCGATGCTTAAGTCTGTCCAAATCATGTTAGCAATTGCCGCATTTTATGATTATGAAATTTGGCAGATGGATGTCAAAACTGCATTCCTAAATGGACTTCTGGAAGAAGAGTTGTATATGATGCAGCCGGAAGATTTTGTCGATCCAAAAGGAGCTAACAAAGTGTGCAAGCTCCAGCGATTCATTTATGGACTGGTGCAAGCCTCTCGGAGTTGGAATAAACGCTTTGATAGTGTGATCAAAGCATTTGGTTTTGTACAGACTTTTGAAGAAGCCTGTATTTAGAAGAAAGTGAGTGGGAGCTCTGTAGCATTTCTGATATTATATGTGGATGACATATTATTGATTGGAAATGATATAGAATTTCTGAATAGCATAAAGGGATACTTGAATAAGAGTTTTTCAATGAAAGACCTCGGTGAAGCTGCTTACATATTGGGCATTAAAATCTATAGAGATAGATCAAGACGCTTAATTGGACTTTCACAAAGCACATACCTTGACAAGGTTTTGAAGAAGTTCAAAATGGATCAGGCAAAGAAAGGGTTCTTGCCTGTGTTACAAGGTGTGAAATTGAGTAAGACTCAATGTCCGACCACCGCAGAAGATAGAGAGAAAATGAAAGATGTTCCCTATGCTTCAGCCATAGGCTCTATCATGTATGCAATGCTGTGTACCAGACCTGATGTGTGCCTTGCTATAAGTCTAGCAGGGAGGTACCAAAGTAATCCGGGAGTGGATCACTAGACAGCGGTCAAGAACATCCTGAAATACCTGAAAATGACTAAGGATATGTTTCTCATATATGGAGGTGACAAAGAGCTCATCGTAAATGGTTACGTTGATGGAAGCTTTGACACTGATCCAGACGATTCTAAATCACAAACTGGATATGTGTTTTTACTGAACGGTGGAGCTGTCAGTTGGTGCAGTTCTAAACAAAGCATCATGGCGGGATCTACATGTGAAGTAGAGTACATAGCTGCTTCGGAAGCAGCAAATGAAGGAGTCTGGATGAAGGAGTTCATATTCGATCTAGGTGTCATACCTAGTGCATCGGGTCCAATGAAAATCTTTTGTGACAATACTGGTGCAATTGCCTTGGCAAAGGAATCCAGATTTCACAAGAGAACCAAGCACATCAAGAGACGCTTCAATTCCATCCGGGATCTAGTCCAGGTGGGAGACATAGATATTTGCAAGATACACACGGATCTGAATGTAGCAGACCCGTTGACTAAGCCTCTTCCACGAGCAAAACATGATCAGCACCAAGGCTCCATGGGTGTTAGAATCATTACTGTGTAATCTAGATTATTGACTCTAGTGCAAGTGGGAGACTGAAGGAAATATGCCCTAGAGGCAATAATAAAGTTATTATTTATTTACTTATATCATGATAAATGTTTATTATTCATGCTAGAATTGTATTAACCGGAAACATAATACATGTGTGAATGCATAGACAAACATAGTGGCACTAGTATCTCTCTACTTGACTAGCTCGTTGATCAAAGATGGTTATGTTTCCTAACCATAGACATGAGTTGTTATTTAATTAACAGGATCACATCATTAGGAGAATGATGTGATTGACTTGACCCTTTTCGTTAGCTTAGCACTTGATCGTTTAGTTTGTTGCTATTGCTTTCTTCATGACTTATACATGTTCCTATGACTATGAGATTATGCAACTCCCGTTTACCGGAGGAACACTTTGTGTGCTACCAAACGTCACAACGTAACTAGGTGATTGTAAAGGTGCTCTACAGGTGTCTCCAAAGGTACTTGTTGGGTTGGCGTATTTTGAGATTAGGATTTGTCACTCCGATTGTCGGAGAGGTATCTCTGGGCCCTCTCGGTAATGCACATCACATAAGCCTTGCAAGCATGCAACTAATAAGTTAGTTGCGGGATGATGTATTACGAAACGAGTAAAGAGACTTGTCGGTAACGAGATTGAACTAGGTATTGAGATACCGACGATCAAATCTCGGGCAAGTAACATACCGATGACAAAGGGAACAACATATGTTGTTATGCGGTCTGACCGATAAAATATCTTCGTAGAATATGTGGGAGCCAATATGAGAAACGAGGTTCCGCTATTGGTTATTGACCGGAGACGTGTCTCGGTCATGTCTACATTGTTCTCGAACCCGTAGGGTCCGCACGCTTAACGTTACGATGACAATTTCATTATGAGTTTATATATTTTGATGTACCGAAGGTTGTTCGGAGTCCCAGATATGATCACGTACATGACGAGGAGTCTCGAAATGGTCGAGACATAAAGATCGATATATTGGACGGCTATATTCGGACACCGGAGGTGTTTTGGGTGATTTCGGAGAAAACCGGAGTGCCGGAAGGGTTACCGGAAACCCCCGGGGAAGAATTGGGCCTTAGTGGGCCTGAGGGGAGAGAGAGGGCAGCAGCTGAGGAGGTGGCGCCCCCCCTCCCATGGGGATTCCGAATTGGACTAGGGGAGGGGGGCGCGGCCCCTCTTTCCCTCTCCCTCTCCCTCTCTTTCCTTCCCCCTTCCCTCTTCCTAGTTGGACTAGGAAAGGGTAGTCCTACTCCTACTAGGAGGAGGACTCCCCCCTCCTTGGCGCGCCTCAAGGGCCGGCCAGCCTCCCCCCTTGCTCCTTTATATACAGGGGCAGGGGGGCACCTCTAGACACACAAGTTGATCTTCGTGATTGTTCTCTTAGCCGTGTGCGGTGCCCCCCTCCACCATAATCCTTGATAATATTGTAGTGGTGCTTAGGCGAAGCCCTGCAATGGTAGAACATCAAGATCGTCACCACGCCGTCGTGCTGACGGAACTCTTCCCCGACACTTTGCTGGATCGGAGTCCGGGGATCGTCATTGAGCTGAACGTGTGCTAGAACTCGGAGGTGCCGTAGTTTCGGTGCTTGATCGGTCGGGCCATGAAGACGTACGACTACATCAACCGCGTTGTGCTAACGCTTATGCTTCCGGTCTACGAGGGTACGTAGACAACACTCTCCCCTCTCGTTGCTATGCATCACCATGATCGTGCATGTGCGTAGGATTTTTTTTGAAATTACTATGTTCCCCAACAGGTAGTACCGTAAGGCCTTGCGGTAGTACTGCTTATCGCGGGCTGGTCAAGTGGATAACGGTTGGATTTCTGTCTCCACTATATAAGGGGTATCTTCTTCTCCGAGTTGACCACCTCTTCCAACCCTAAGCTCCATTGTTGCTCCAAGCTCCATTTTCGCCCGATCTCTCTCCCTAGCCAATCAAACTTGTTGATTTTCTAGGGATTGGTTGAGAAGGCCTCGATCTACACTTCCACCAAGAGAAATTCGATTCCCCCCACCAATCCCTTGCGGATCTTGTTACTCTTGGGTGTTTGAGCACCCTAGACGGCTGAGGTTACCGTGGAGCCATATTCCATTGTGGTGAAGCTTCGTGGTGTTGTTGGGAGCCTCCGATTAAGTTGTGGAGATTGCCCCAACCTTGTTTGTAAAGGTCTGGTCGCCGCCTCCAACGGCACCAATAGTGGAATCACGGCATCTTGCATTGTGTGAGGGCATGAGGAGAATACGGTGGCCCTAGTGGCTTCTTGGGGAGCATTGTGCCTCCACACCGCTCTAACGGAGATGTACTTCCCCTCAAAAGGAAGGAACTTCGGTAACACATCCTCATCTTCACCGGGTCCACTCTTGGTTATCTCTTACCTTTACTTGTGCAAGCCTTTTAGTGTTACTTCTCTTGTTTGCTTGAGTGCTCGTTGTTGTTGCATCATATAGGTTGCTCACCTAGTTGCACATCTAGACAACCTACTTTGATGCAAACTTTAATTTGGTAAAGAAAAGATAAAAATTGTTAGTTGCCTATTCACCCCCCCTCTAGTCAACCATATCGATCCTTTCAATTGGTATTAGAGCCTCGTCTCTTTACTAAGGACTTTGCCGTCCGAAGAGTATGGTTGATACCGTAGACGGTGTGGAGGAGCACTCCGGTGTGAATCCGATCTCGTCTACAGGTGATGGGGGAACCTCGGTCACCCGTGAGGAATTCAATGTAGCCTTGGAGACATTGAAAACCTTAATGACGACTGAGGTTGAAAGCATGTTTACTAAATTTATTGAAGGGCTTAAACTATCCACCGCACCATTGAAAGTGGGTGATCCCACTGACAAGGTGACGGATGCTAACTCCGACAAGGGGGAAGCTAGTAGTGAAAAGGCTCCTTCTTCTAGTGGTAAAAATGGCACCGACATCTTTGCCCATGTGGAACCACCACTTGGTTATGGTGGACCGATTCCTTCCACTCATTTGAATCATGCCGGTCCTCCCCCTAATATTGTGAAAAATGAGGACTTTGATTCTTGGGTTTATCGCTTTAAGCACCATTTAAATCATGTGAATACTAATCTTTGGAGAATCATTGAAGAAGGTTTCTATCCGCATGACCCAAGCAACTTCACTCCTCGAGAAGCCGCAGATAATCAATTCAATGAGAATGCTCTCTTCATCATCCAAGATGCAATTCCACCCGAAGATTTACCACATCTTCGGCCCTTCGCCTTGTCCAAAGATGCATGGCTTTGTGTTGTCTCTCTCTACCGGGGAAGCGCAAGCATTCAATGCTCCAACTATGAAGTAGTGCAAGATGAAGCCAATGAGTTTGCAATGAAAGAAGATGAAGAACCTCGTGAGCTTTATCGGAGAGTAACCAAACTCGCGGTCTCACTCCGAGATCATGGGAGCAAGGACACGGATGACAATTGGATCAAGCGCAAATTCCTCAAGGCAATGATGCCTTACCACAAGGCCATGTCCTCTGTCATTCGTCAAAGGCCGGACTTCCACACTTTGACCTCAAGTGAAGTTTTGGATGAGTTTGTGGCTATGAACATCTTGGACAATACTGCCAACAATGCGGTGCTTCGCTCTCAAAGGTCAAAGAAGCCCAACCTTGCATTGAAGGCCAAGGTTTGTGTTGAAGAAGAAGAAGAAGAGGAAGAAGAGGAAAGCAACCCCGAAGATACAAAGTATGCCTATCATGAACACATGGCACTTGCTTCAAGGAAATTTTGGAGCAAGAAGAGCTCAAGGACGAACTTCAACAAGAACAACTCAAGTGGCACGAAGAGCAAGCAACGTGTGAGGACTTGCTACAACTATGGCAATGTGAGCCATTTTGTTGTGGAGTGCCCGTATGAGAAGAGGGAAGACAATGGTGGCAAGCTCATCCGAAAGGACAAAGCCAAGTCTTTCACCAACAAGAGCAACTTCACCAAGAAGACACCTCACAAGGCGTTGGTGGTTCAAGAAGAGTACCATGAGGATGATGATGATGAAGATGGTGAGTTGGTTGCCATGGCCTCCGTTGCCATTGCAAAAACTGCACGAGTCTCTCTCTTCGACTCACCCAATGAGAACATCACCGCCAAGTGCCTTATGGCTAAAGCCACCAACAAGGTAACCCCCAACATCAAAACTACCATCATTAATAATCCTTCCTCGACAGATTGCATTGATGAATATGAGGGATCTAATGTGGAGGAAAATGAGTTTGAGTCCTTTATGGGTAAACTCAAGGGTAAGTCCAAGAAGCATTTTGTTGCTCTCTTGGAACAACTCGGTGAAGCCAATGACATGATCGAGGCTCACGAAGATACTATCTCCAAGATGGAAGGGCATAGTCGTGACTATGCCGATGAGATTTCGGATCCTCTTGAGGAAGAGCGTGGTCTTCGTTTGGCTCTTGAGGAGTCACACAACGTTGATCACACTAAGTTAAAGAAAGATTTTGATCATGCTCTCGTTATCTCTCGTGTGCTAAATTCTGAGAAGGCCAAGCTTCGGGTTGATCTTGCTAGACTCAAAGAGGAGTTTGATCTACTTGACAAGGCTCACAAGGTCTTGAAGGGTGCTCATGCTAGCCTCAAAGAGTCTCATGATCAACTTCAAGTAAAGCTAACCAAGGAGAAAGCCACTTTTCCTCGTATGATGTTAATTGATAATGCAAATGCTACTAACCCATGTTGTGAGCATGTGCATCTTGTTGAGGAGAACGCTAAGCTAAAGGTTCAACTTGAGAAAGGTCTTGTATCTTGCATACAAGGCGAGAAGAACCTCAATGACCTTTTGACCAACCAAAAGGGAGTTGTGGCCAAGAAAGGGATTGTGTACGTGCCCAAGTCCAAGAACAAGAAGAAGAATGACAAGGCCAAACGACCTCCTCCTCTCAAGCAAACCTTTGTGAAGGAGGGAGAGGGTGCTACTAAGGAGAAGGAGAAGAACTCCATGAGGGGTAGTGATGCCAAGAAGGGCAACACTTCCATTCCCAACAAAGCCGGCGACTTTAACCGTTCTGATGTATTGTGCCGTGCTAGAGATGGGCATGTTTATGCCAAATTTGTTAGTTCTCCTTATGAGTACATTGAATGGTATATTTGGGTTCCTAAGACCCTTGTTACTAACATCAAAGGACCCATTACAAAATGGGTACCTAAAACCAAGCATTGATCTCTTGTAGGTGTTTGCTTCCGGTGGGGGATCATGGTTGCTCGATAGTGGAGCTACTAATCATATGACCGGAAGCAAGGACTTGGTGGTGGACGTGCAAAAGATTCCATCCATGCCCACCAATGTCGAGTGGGGTGATGCCTCGTCTTCTAAGGTATTGGGACTCGGCAAAGTTGTCATTTCTCATGATCTTACGATCGAGAAGGTCATGCTTGTTGAGTCCCTTGCATACAATTTACTTTCCGTTCGTCAACTAGCACTCATGGGCTTTGCCACTTTCTTTGATATTGATACCGTGGCCCTCTTGTGGAGCAAGACTCTTAAAGTAGCCTTTGTTGGGCATGTCGAGAATGGTCTCTATGTGATTAACTTTTCGAAGCGACCAACTAAGACCGTGACATGCCTAATGGCTAAAGTTGACGTGGGATGGCTTTGGCATCACCGTCTAGCCCACATCAATATGAGATCTTTGCAAAGTCTTCTCAAGGGGGACCATGTCCATGGACTAAAAAATGTTAGTTTTGCCAAAGATCGTGTTTGTAGTGCTTGCATCGAAGGAAAGCTACATGAGAAGGCTCACCCTCCCACGACTATCATCTACTCAAAGAGGACTTTGGAGCTCCTTCATTCGGATCTATTTGGACCTCCATCCTTTGATAGTATTGGGGGCAAAAAGTATTGTTTGGTGATTGTGGATGACTATTCAAGATACACTTGGGTATATTTCTTCAAGAGGAAGAGCGAGACCCAACAAACCGTCATCGACTTTGCAAATGAAGCTCAACGACAACACAATGCAAAGATCTTGACTATAAGAAGTGACAACGGCTCTGAGTTCAAGAACTACACCTTGGATGAGTTTTTGAGTGATGAGGGAATCAAGCATCAATATTCCGCACCTTATACCCCTCAACAAAATGGTGTAGCGGAGAGGAAGAACCGGATGTTGATGGATGCGGCAAGAACCATGATGGCGGAGTTCAAGTCTCCCTACAACTTTTGGGCCGAAGCCATCAACACCGCGTGTCATGCATCTAATCGGCTCTACCTCCGCAAAGGCTTGAACAAGACTCCATATGAGATACTCACCGGTAACAAGCCCAATCTCAAGTACTTCCGGGTGTTCGGGTGTAAGTGTTTCATTCTCAAGAAAGGTGCCCGTTTGTCTAAATTTGAGGCTAGAGCTTATGAGGGCATATTTGTTGGTTATGCTACAAACTCTCATGCTTACCGTATTCTCAATAAGTCCACGAGACTTATTGAGGAAACGTGTAATGTGGAGTTTGATGAGAATAATGGCTCCGAAGTGGAGCAAAGTGGTACTTGTGATGTAGGTGATGAAATTCCTCCCCAAGCCATAAGAAGAATGGGTGTTGGTCATATCCTACCCTTTGAGGAACCCCTTGTGGCCGAAGGAGAAGGACAATGTTCCACTCAAGTGGAACCTTCACCAACCCCAAGACCCACATGCTTCCGAAGAACAAAGTGAGGGCCCTCAACCTCAAGAACAAGACAAAGGGCAAGGTCAATCTCAAGATGGTGTTGTAACATCAAGTGATGCCCAAGGTCAAGTTCCCTCCTCCGAGCAAGTTCAAGATCAAGAGCTTCCATGAGATCAAGAACAGGCTCAAGACAACGCTCAAGATGATCAAGTGACCACTCCTCGTCTCACCCCTGAGGAGGAATTGGAGCGTCGTGCCGCCAAGGTTGCTTCCAAGCTCTCCACCAAGGATCATCTCATGACAAATGTGCTTGGAAGCTTAAGGAAGGGGGTAAGCACTTGTAGACAATTAGACAACTATTGTGAACATCACGCGTTTGTCTCGTGTGTTGAACCCCAAAAGGTCTATGAGGCGCTCGAAGATCCGGATTGGCTCAATGCCATGGATGAAGAACTCAATAACTTCGAGCGCAACAAAGTGTGGAGATTGGTGCCAAGGCCTACGGGGAAGCACAATGTCATTGGAACCAAGTGGATATTCAAGAACAAGCAAGATGCTCATGGGATTATCATTCACAACAAGGCTCGCTTGGTAGCACAAGGCTACTCCCAAGTCGAGGGTATCGACTACAGTGAAACCTTTGCTCCCATTGCTCGTCTTGAATCCATTCACATGTTAATTGCATATGATTCTCATCATAACTTTAAGTTACAACAAATGGATGTGAAGAGTGCTTTTCTTAATGGTCCTATTAATGAATTGGTTTATGCCAAGCAACCCCCCGGGTTCGAGGATCCCTACTTTCCCGATCACGTGTATCAACTCGATAAGGCACTCTATGGCCTTAAACAAGCCCCACGTGCATGCTATCACCACCTTACTGATACGTCCATTTTGCATCATGCTTTTATATCGATATTTATTGCATTATGGGCTGTTATTTCACTTTATGTCACAATACTTATGGCTATTCTCTCTTATTTTACAAGGTTTACATGAAGAGGGAGAATGCCGGCAGCTGGAATTCTGGGCTGGAAAAGGAGCAAATATTAGAGACCTATTCCGCGCAACTCCAAAAGTCCTGAAACTCCACAGAACATCTTAAAATAAATAAAGAAAAATCCTCGCCAAAGATGAAGGCCAGGGGGCCCACACCCTGCTCACGAGGGTGGGGGGCGCGCCCCCCCTCCTAGGGCGCCCCTACCTCGTGGGCCCCTTGGTGGCTCTCCGACGTCCATCTTCTCCTATATGAAGTCTTTTGATGAGAAAAAAAATAAGAAGGAACTTTTCGGGATGAGACTCCGCCGCCACGAGGCAGAACCTTGGCGGATCCAATCTAGAGCTCCGGCAAAGCTGTTCTGCCGGGGATACTTCCCTCCCGGAGGGGGAAATCATCACCATCGTCATCACCAACGCTCCTCTCATTGGGAGAGGGCAATCTCCATCAACATCTTCACCAGCACCATCTCATCTCCAAACCCTAGTTCATCTCTTGTATCCAATTCTTGTCTCAAAGTCCGGGATTGGTGCTAGTAGGTTGCTAGTAGTGTTGATTACTCCTTGTAGTTGATTTATTTGGTGGAAGATCATATGTTCAGATCCTATATGCATATTATTACCCCTCTGATTATGAACATGAGTATGCTTTGTGAGTAATTACGTTTGTTCCTGAGGACAAGGGAGAAGTCTTGCTATTAGTAGTCATGTGAATTTGGTATTTGTTTGATGTTTTGATAAGATGTATGTTGTCTAGCCTCTAGTGGTGTTATGTGAACGTTGACTACATAACACTTCACCATTATTTGGGCCTAGAGGAAGGCATTGGGAAGTAATAAGTAGATGATGGGTTGCTAGAGTGACAGAAGCTTAAACCCTAGTTTATGCATTGCTTCGTAAGGGGCTGATTTGGATCCACCTGTTTCATGCTATGGTTAGGTTTACCTTAATACTTTTGTTGTAGTTGCGGATGCTTGCAATAGAGGTTAATCATAAGTGGGATGCTTGTTCACGTAAGAATAGCACCCAAGCACCGGTCCACCCACATATCAAATTATGAAAGTATCGAACGCGAATCGTATGAACGTGATGAAAACTAGCTTGACGATATTCCCATGTGTCCTCGGGAGCGCTTTTCCAATTATAAGAGTTTTTTCCGGCTTGTCCTTTGCTACAAAAGGATTGGGCCACCTTGCTGCACTTTATTTACTTTTGTTACTTGTTTCTCGTTACAATTTATCTTATCACAAAACTATCTGTTACCACTTATTTCAGTACTTGCAGAGAATACCTTGCTGAAAACCGCTTATCATTTCCTTCTGCTCCTCGTTGGGTTCGACACTCTTACTTATCGAAAGGACTACGATAGATCCCCTATACTTGTGGGTCATCAAGACTCTTTTCTGGCACCATTGCCTGGGAGTGTAGCGCCTTTGGTAGGTGGAATTTGGTAAGGAAAAATTTACATAGTGTGCTAAAATTTACTGTCACTTCTTACTATGGAAAGTAATTCTCTAAGGGGCTTGTTCGGGGTATCTTCACCCCGACCAGTAGAGAAAGGAGTTGCTCCTCAACCTACTGAACCTATTGAAAATGGAAGTCCTTTTGAATTTCCTTTGGCTATGATGGAAAAACTGCTAGCTAACCCTTTTACAGGAGATGGAACAAAGCATCCTGATGAGCACTTAATATATGTGGATGAAGTTTGTGGATTATTTAAGCTTGCAGGTATACCCGATGTTGTTGCTAAGAAGAAGGTCTTCCCTTTATCTTTGAAGGGAGACGCATTGATATGGTATAGGCTATGTGATGATATGAGATCATGGGACTATAAAAGATTGAAGTTGGAATTTCATCAAAAGTATTACCCTATGCATCTTGTTCACTGTGATCGCAATTATATATATAATTTCTGGCCTCGTGAAGGAGAAAGCAGGCTTAAATCAATGTTATATTCATGCCCCAATCATGAGCTCTCGAGAGAAATAATTATGCAAAATTTATATGCTCGGCTTTCTGATAACAATCGCACCATGCTTGATACTTCTTGTGCTGGCTCTTTTATGATGAAGACTATTGAATTCAGATGGAATTTATTGGATAGAATTAAACGCAACTCTGAATATTGGGACCTCGATGAAGGTAAGAGTCAGGTATGACACCTAAGTTTGATTGTGTTAAATCTTTTATGGACACCGATATTTTCCGTAAGTTTAGCACTAAATATGGCCTTGACTCTGAGATAGTAGCTTCTTTCTATGAATCTTTTGCTACTTATGTTGATCTCCCTAAGGAGAAGTGGTTTAAATATCATCCTCCCATAGAAGTAAAGGTAGCTGCACCTACTAAAGTTGAAGAAAAGACTGTCACTTATAATGATCCTATTGTTCCTACTGCTTATGTTGAGAAACCACCTTTCCTTGTTAGAGTAAAGGATCATGCTAAAGCTTCAACTATTGTTCGTAAAAGCAATATTAGAACTTATACCCCTCCTGAGCAAGTTAAAGTAGAACCTAAATATTGCAATTGTTAAAGATATCTTGTCTGATAATATTGATGGGCATGTTATTCAGTTCGAAGGTGAAACTGCTAGAATTGCTAAACCTTGTGCTAAAGATAAACATAGACCTGTGGTAGGCGTGCCTGTTATTTCTGTTAAAATAGGAGATCATTGTTATCATGGCTTATGTGATATGGGTGCTAGTGCTATACCTCATGACTTATACAAAGAAATTATGCATGATATTGCACCTGTTGAGTTAGAAGATATTGATGTCACAATTAAACTTGCTAATAGAGATACTATTTCACCAATTGGAATTGTTAGAGATGCTGAAGTCTTGTGTGGGAAAACTAAATATCCTGCTAATTTTCTTGTTCTTAGTTCTCCGCAAGATAGCTTTTGTCCCATTATATTTGGTAGACCCTTCTTGAATACTGTTAATGCTAAGATAGATTGTGAAAAGAATGTTGTTACTATTGGCTTGGATGATATGGTTCATGAGTTTAATTTTTCTAAATTTAGTAAACAACATTGTGAGGAAGAATTACCTAGTAAGGATGAAATTATTGGTCTTGCTTCTATTGCTGTACCTCCTAGTGATCCTTTAGAACACTATTTGCTAGACCACGAAAATAATATGTTCATGAATGAAAGAAGGGAAATAGATGAAGTATTCTTTAAACAGGAACCTATTCTGCAACACAATTTGCCTGTTGAAATTTTAGGAGATCCTCCTCCAACCAAGGGTGATCCCATGTTTGAACTTAAACCTTTGCCTGATAATCTTAAATATGCTTATCTTGATGAAAATAAGGTATATCCTGTTATTATTAGTGCTAACCTTTTAGAGCATGAAGAAGAAAGATTATTGAAAACTCTGAAGAAGCATTGTGCTGCTATTGGATATACTCTTGATGATCTTAAGGGAATTAGTCCCACTCTATGTCAACATAAAATAAATTTGAAAGCAGATGCCAAACCAGTTCGTGATCCTCAATGACACCTGAATCCTAAAATGAAAGAAGTGGTAAGAAAAGAAATACTTAAGCTTCTGGAGGCAGGTATAATCTATCCCATTGCTGATAGTGAGTGGATAAGTCCTGTCCATTGTGTCCCTAAGAAGGGAGGTATTACTGTTGTTCCTAATGATAAAGATGAATTGATTCCACAAAGAATTATCACAGGTTATAGGATGGTAATTGATTCCCGCAAATTAAATAAGGCTACTAAGAAAGATCATTACCCCTTACCTTTTATTGATCAAATGCTGGAAAGATTATGCAAACATACACACTATTGCTTTCTAGATGGTTATTCTTGTTTCTCTCAAATACCCGTGTCGGCTAGAGATCAATCTAAGACTACTTTTACATGCCCTTTTGGTACTTTTTCTTATAGCCGTATGCCTTTTGGTTTACGTAATGCACCTGCTACCTTTCAAAGATGCATGATGGCTATATTCTCTGACTTTTGTGAAAAGATTTGTGAGGTTTTCATGGACGACTTTTACGTCTATGGTTCCTCTTTTGATGATTGCTTGAGCAATCTTGATCGAGTTTTGCAGAGATGTGAAGAAACTAATCTTGTCTTAAATTGGGAAAAGTGCCACTTTATGGTTAATGAAGGTATTGTCTTGGGGCACAAAGTTTCTGAAAGAGGTATTGAAGTTGATAAAGCCAAGGTTGATGCTATTGAAAAGATGCCATGTCCCAAGGACATCAAAGGTATAAGAAGTTTCCTTGGTCACGCTGGATTTTATAGGAGGTTCATTAAGGACTTCTCAAAAATTTCTCGGCCTCCGACTAATTTATTGCAAAAAGATTGTAGCGACCCGACCCGAATGGGTCAAGTCTCTGTGCTTAAGTGTCATCCCTGGATCGGTATGCTAACACACATAGTACTCGAGGATTTATAACAGAGGTAAATCACATGTAAGAGTAACGTAAATACTATTACCTCAAATCTGAAAATAGCGGAAGTAACCAGGTTGTGGATTCCCATCAACACCAACGGCAAAGTTGAGTGTAGAAATCGTAACCCTAACATATCACTTACTCGTCGTAAGATAATCCTGCATGAGACGTTGCAGCCACAGAGGGTCAGTACATTGAATGTACTAGCAAATTCACACCATAGAGAATGATGAGTAAAGGCTATCACTACATGCATATTTGGCTGGTGGAAAAGCTCTATGGTTATAAGGTTTTTGCGAAAAGCCAATTTTTCCCTACTGCAAAGGAATACATTTTAATTAACTATCATGGTGGTTGTTGAACATTGAGAATGGTTGACAGCATTCTCAATCCCAATTAAGCATCATCATTAAAACCCAACAATATTCATTTAAAGTAACATGATGAGATCAACAGGATAATCCAAGAACTAGATACTCAAGATGTCCATAACCGGGGACACGGCTAATCATGATTAGTTTATACACTCTGCAGAGGTTTGCGCACTTTTCCCCACAAGACTCGATCGCCTCCGTTGGATTTCTCGCACTACATGGTGTTGGAGAAACGGATGACCGAGACACAGTCTTTCAGAAGCGCTAGCACCTTACGATGGATAGACCGGTACACCTACTTTCCCCTACATCTGCTAGTCTACCCTGTAAGAGTTCGCACGACTTAATCAACTATGCCAGAGCCCATAATGGCTTGTGGCTGCACACGGAAGTTTCTAGTTTGAAAAATCTCATGATCCCTTTGAGCCTGGGTGGCGGTCCAAAAGAAACCAGGCAAGTCCTGGATTACCCAGGTGCCTAGACAGGCAATCCTAGAATAACCAGGTGCCTCAATCCACCCAGATGTGTGTTTAAGTTGCCACCTTAAGTAAACCATTAATTAACAATCTCACATCTGTCATGAATACTCTCAAAACCCAATCCACGTCTACGAGCATAGCATGGCACTATAAGCATAACGTAATAGTAACTCCCAAGGTTTGAATGCAGGGCAATAGGTTCCTACCTCATCAACTACTTCCCAATACCCACATGTTATCAATCCTACTCATGCAATGTTTCAGGTTGAAACTAATGCATAAAAACTGGGTGATAAAGGAATATGATCAAAGTGTGAACTTGCGTGCAATGTTGATGAAGATGATTCGCACTCAAAAATCTTGATAGCTCTACTCGTCTCACTCCGGTGAATCTATCGTAAGCAAGCAATAGTAACCACACATAAGCAATCACTCAAAGATTGGAGAGAACAAAGAAAACAATTCGGAAAACGTCAAACCAAGCAAATAACTCTTGCAACATAAAACACTTTCTAACAGTACCAAAATTAAGTGAATTTGGCCTTATTAGAAAGTTTAGGTCAAGAGCTTCGATTTGCAAAAAGAATCAACTCAAACGGAGCTACGAAACTCAAGTTATGATCAAACGAAGTTTGAATTCAAATCTGATCTAATACAAATTTTAAACTTTTCAAAAACATGTTTGAGTTGGATTACTGGATAGAGGAGATCGTAACGAAGAAGTGGGCGTTGGTTTCGTTGGATTTGGACTAACGAGTAAAAAGTTATGCTTGTTTGAAGAACAGGGACTATTCTGTAAATAAAGTATTCACATCTAGGTCCCTGGCCAAAATTACAGAAAAGAAAAAAAACTAAAAGGCGAACGTTCGTTTTCTATACCTAACCAGCGAACGTTCTCTAAATAGATCCTTCTAAAAGAAAATCGATTTTTTTTTATAAAAAAACGATCTAGGTTTTTTTTAAAAAAAAACCCGAACTAAACCGAGAATAAACCGGGGTGGTTACCGGTTCGGCCGAAATAAACCGGCGGCGGCGGATCTGTTTGAGCTCCGGCGAGGGCCGTGCGGCTCCGGCGAGTGGGGCGAGGCAAGCCGGCGACTCCGGGGTGGCTGCGAGGCGGCGACTGAAGGAAATATGCCCTAGAGGAAATAATAAAGTTATTATTTATTTCCTTATATCATGATAAATGTTTATTATTCATGCTAGAATTGTATTAACCGGAAACATAATACATGTGTGAATACATAGACAAACAAAGTGTCACTAGTATGCCTCTACTTGACTAGCTCGTTAATCAAAGATGGTTATGTTTCCTAACCATAGACATGTGTTGTCATTTGATTAACGGGATCACATTATTAGGAGAATGATGTGATTGACATGACCCATTCCATTAGCTTAGCACCCGATCGTTTAGTATGTTGCTATTGCTTTCTTCATGACTTATACATGTTCCTATAACTATGAGATTATGCAACTCCCGTTTACCGGAGGAACACTTTGGGTGCTACCAAACGTCACAACGTAACTGGGTGATTATAAAGGAGTACTACAGGTGTCTCCATAGGTACATGTTGGGTTGGCGTATTTCGAGATTAGGTTTTGTCACTCCGATTGTCGGAGAGGTATCTCTGGGCCCTCTCGGTAATGCACATCACTTAAGCCTTGCAAGCATTGCAACTAATGAGTTAGTTGTGGGATGATGTATTACAGAACGAGTAAAGAGACTTGCCGGCAACGAGATTGAACTAGGTATTGGAATACCGACGATCGAATCTCGGGCAAGTAACATACTGATGACAAAGGGAACGACGTATGTTGTTATGCGGTCTGACCGATAAAGATCTTCGTAGAATATGTAGGAGCCAATATGGGCATCCAGGTCCCGCTATTGGTTATTGACCGGAGACGTGTCTCGGTCATGTCTACATTGTTCTCGAACCCGTAGGGTCCGCACGCTTAAGGTTACGATGATAGTTATATTATGAGTTTATGCATTTTGATGTACCGAAGGTTGTTCGGAGTCCCGGATGTGATCACGGACATGACGAGGAGTCTCGAAATGGTCGAGACATAAAGATTGATATATTGGAAGCCTATGTTTGGATATCGGAAGTGTTTCGGGTGAAATCGGGATTTTACCGGAGTACCGGGAGGTTACCGGAACCCCCCGGGAGCTATATGGGCCATGATGGGCCTTAGTGGAAAAGAGAAGAGGTAGCCCCTCATGGGCCGCGCGCCCCTCCCCTCCCTTGGTCCGAATAGGACAAGGAGAGGGGGCCAGCCCCTCTCTCTCTTTTCCCCCCTCCGCGAATCCTATTCCAACTAGGATTGGGGGGGGGATCCTACTCCCAGAGGGAGTAGGACTCTCCTGGCGCGCCCTCCTTGGCCGGCCAGCCTCCCCCTTTAGTCCTTTATATACGGAGGCAGGGGCACCCCAGAGACACACAAGTTGATCCACATGATCTTTTCCTTAGCCGTGTGCGGCGCCCCCAGCCACCATAGTCCTCGATAATATTGTAGCGGAGTTTAGGCGAAGCCCTGCTGCAGTAGTACATCAAGATCGTCACCACGCCGTCGTGCTGACGGAACTCTTCCCCGACACTTTGCTGGATCGGAGTCCGGGGATCGTCATCGAGCTGAACGTGTGCTAAAACTCGGAGGTGCCGTAGTTTCGATGCTTGATCGGTCGGGCCGTGAAGACGTACGACTACATCAACCAAACGCTTCCGTTGTTGATATACTAGGTATGTAGATCATACTCTCCTCTCTTGTTGGTATGCATCACATGATCTTGCGTGTGCGTAGGAAATTTTTTGAAATTACTACGTTCCCCAACAGCGACATCGGCGGCGGAGAGCGGCGCGGTGGCGGTGGCGCGGCGCGGTGGCGGTGCAGCAGCAGCGAGCGGCGGCGAGGCACTGCGGCGGCAGCGGATCTGCGGGGTGCGGCGGCAGCGAGATGCGGGGCGGCGCGGCGAGAGGTGGGGAAGAGGAGAGAGGGCCGGGGCGGGGCCGGATTTATAAGAGGGAGGGGCGATGGCGTGCGGAAGGGGCAAGGGCGGCGCGGAGTCCGGCCATGGGACGGCGGCGGCGCGTACTAGCTTGGGACTTCCCCGAGCATGGGGAAGGAGGAGCTGGGCCGTGGCCTGGCGTTGGGCTGGGCCGGCCCAGTCGGGGAAAGTTTTTTTTAAACGTTTTCCAGACAAATAAAATAATAAAAGCAAAAATAAATAAAATATTATATAGGCATATAATATATCAAAATTTTCAGAAAAAGATTCTCTACGACATGAACATTTTTAATACTTCAAATAAAATCCACACAAAACCAGATAAATCAAAGAGTGCTACTGGTCTATTATAATCCAACAAAAATCATTTTAAAAATACCAAAATGATTTCAAATTAATTTTTCTCCAATTTTCTATTGTAGGGAATCATGTTACCCTAATTTCCATATATTTTATTTTTGCAGAAAAATAATTTGAATAAAACTCAACTAACTCCAAATTGAAAATAAATTCAAATGAACTTTGAATTTAATTCTTTGAACTCCCAACTCATATTTCATATAATTTGAAGAAGTCATTTTATCTTCGCTCGTGAAAATCATTGAGTTGCATAAAGTTGCAGAATTGGAAATATTTTCCAAATGAAATTCAAATATTTTCAAACACCCCATTTCATTTAAATAAATGGAAGAAGTCATGTCATCTTCTCTCCAGGGTTTTGTGATGAAAAGAATTTGAATTCATGGAGATCAGAAAGCAAATATGAAAGTTTGGGAAAGTCCTTTTATTCCCTCTCATTTAACTTTCAAAAGTTTCGAATTCAGTCATGTTCAGACAATCAATCAAACAATCAATCAAATCTATCTATTTATTATAACATTCCAAAATTTAGAATTTTGGGATGTTACAAAGATATACCATTTGTCTTTGATGATGATTGTGTAGAAGCATTTGAAATACTTAAGAAAGCATTAGTCTTTGCACCTGTTGTTCAGCCACCTGATTGGAATTTACGCTTTGAAATTATGTGTGATGCTAGTGATTATGCTGTAGGTGCTGTTCTAGGGCAAAGAGTTGATAAGAAATTAAATGTTATTCATTATGCTAGTAAGACTCTAGACAATGCCCAAAGAAATTATGCTACTACTGAGAAAGAGCTTTTAGCAGTTGTATTTGCTTGTGATAAGTTCAGATCTTATATTGTTGATTCTAAAGTAACTATTCAAACTGATCATGCTGCTATTAAATACCTTATGGAAAAGAAAGATGCTAAACCTAGACTTATTAGATGGGTTCTCTTGCTACAAGAATTTGATTTGCATATTGTTGATGGAAAGGGAGCTGAGAACCCCGTTGCAGACAACTTGTCTAGGTTAGAAAATATTCTTGATGACCCACTGCCTATTAATGATAACTTTCTTGATGAACAATTAAATGTTATAAGTACTTCTCGTAGTACTCCATGGTATGCTGATTATGCTAATTATATTGTTGCTAAGTTTATACCACCTAGCTTCACATACCAGCAAAAGAAAAAGTTCTTCTATGACTTGAGACATTACTTTTGGGATGACCCACATCTTTATAAAGGAGTAGATGGTGTTATTAGACGTTGTGTACCTGAGCATGAACAGGAACAGATCCTACGCAAGTGTCATCCGAGTCTTATGGAGGACACCACGCTGGAGATAGAACTGCACATAAAGTACTGCAATCTAGTTTTTATTGGCCTACTCTCTTCAAGGATGCCCGTAAGTTTGTCTTGTCTTGTGATGAATGTCAAAGAATTGGTAATTTTAGTAGACGTCAAGAAATGCCTATGAATTATTCTCTTGTTATTGAACCGTTTGATGTTTGGGGCTTTGATTATATGGGACCTTTTCCTGCCTCTAATGGATACACACATATTCTAGTTGCTGTTGATTACGTTACTAAGTGGGTAGAAGCTATTCCAACTAGTAGTGCTGATCATAACACTTCTATTAAAATGCTTAAAGAAGTTATTTTTCCGAGGTTTGTAGTCCCTAGATATTTAATGACTGATGGTGGTTCACACTTTATTCATGGTGCCTTCCGTAAAATGCTTGCTAAATATGATGTTAATCATAGAATTGCATCTCCTTATCCCCCACAGTCTAGTGGTCAAGTAGAGTTGAGCAATAGAGAGCTCAAATTAATTTTGCAAAAGACTGTTAATAGGTCTAGAAAGAATTGGTCTAAGAAACTTGATGATGCATTATGGGCATATGGAACCGCATACAAAAATCCTATGGGTATGTCTCCGTATAAAATGGTTTATGGAAAAGCATGTCACTTACCTCTCGAACTAGAACATAAGGCATATTGGGCTATTAAAGAACTCAACTATGATTTTAAACTTGCCGGTGAGAAGAGATTATTTGATATTAGCTCACTTGATGAATGGAGAACCCAAGCTTATGAAAATGCCAAGTTGTTTAAAGAAAAAGTTAAAAGATGGCATGACAAAAGGATACAAAAGCGTGAGTTTAATGTAGGTGATTATGTATTGCTATAAAACTCTCGTTTAAGATTTTTTGCAGGAAAACTTCTCTCTAAATGGGAAGGCCCCTATGTTATCGAGGAGGTCTATCGTTCCGGTGCCATAAAAATCAACAACTTCGAGGGCACAAATCCGAAGGTGGTAAACGGTCAAAGAATTAAACATTATATGTCAGGTAATCCCATAAATGTTGAAACCAATATTATTGAAACCGTAACCCCGGAGGAATACATAAGGGACACTTTCTGGAATGTTTCAGACTCCGAAAAGGAATAGGTATGTGGTACGGTAAATAAACCGACTCCAAAACAATTTTTAAGGCAATATTTCTCCATTTTGGAATATTTAGAAAAATAGAAAAATAAGTAGCAGTCCGGGAAGGACACGAGGGCCCCAAGAGGGTGGTGGGCGCGCCCTACCCCCTGGGCGCGCCCCCCTACCTCGTGAGCACCTCGTGTGCCTTTCGGACTCCGTTTTCTTGCACGTATCAAAATTTTCAGAAAAAGATTCTACGACATGAACATTTTTAATACTTCAAATAAAATCCACACAAATTCAGATAAATCAAAGAGTGCTACTGGTCTATTAAAATCCAACAAAAATCATTTTAAAAATACCAAAATGATTTCAAATTAATTTTTCTCCAATTTTCTATTGTAGGGAATCATGTTACCCTAATTTCCATATATTTTATTTTTGCAGAAAAATAATTTGAATAAAACTCAACTAACTCCAAATTGAAAATAAATTCAAATGAACTTTGAATTTAATTCTTTGAACTCCCAACTCATATTTCATATAATTTGAAGAAGTCATTTTATCTTCGCTCGTGAAAATCATTGAGTTGCATAAAGTTGCAGAATTGGAAATATTTTCCAAATGAAATTCAAATATTTTCAAACACCCCATTTCATTTAAATAAATGGAAGAAGTCATGTCATCTTCTCTCCAGGGTTTTGTGATGAAAAGAATTTGAATTCATGGAGATCAGAAAGCAAATATGAAAGTTTGGGAAAGTCCTTTTATTCCCTCTCATTTAACTTTCAAAAGTTTCGAATTCAGTCATGTTCAGACAATCAATCAAACAATCAATCAAATCTATCTATTTATTATAACATTCCAAAATTTAGAATTTTGGGATGTTACAAATAAATGAATCTCGTCCTCGAGATTCGGAGAGGCTAGCAAGAAAAAGGTTAGGGTTTGGGGGTCTCCTCAAATTCCATCAATCATCACCGGGGTCTGGGGTGCTACCACCCTTAGAAGCATGGTTACGGTTCTATCAAAACTCATATACTCCATCCTTATTCTTGACAGTGTCGGTCTTCTTAGATCTTCAGGATAATTCCTTATCCGGGCTCTTCCGGTAGTGGCATAACCTTACCATAATTTTTCTATCCTTTCATCTTGGTAAGGTTCTTCCGAGATTGGGTCTTCTTAGCTGACGGGTCTGGCGCCAAAACTAAACAACTATCGATATCTCATGGTGGTCAACAATTTGTGGTTTCTCGTGCAGGAAATGGGTCTGGGTGATCCTCACCGTATAACCTACGGTTGGCAAAGCTGCCTTATACAAGGGAAAAATACCTATACCATTCTAAGGCTTAAACAAGGTTTTGATCGTCGTCTCTCCACTATAGGTAAGTCACTCAGATTTACCATCCCATATAGCAAGGCGAATAATAAGAGTAAGTTGGTATGGTGATCAATCCATCCCGCACCCAAATCATTACCTTGTATACGGTTTAGCGAATCTCGCATTGTAACACTCGGTCATCCTCACAAGCATTGCAGAATTTCTCTCGTCGACGAACCAAGTTCGGAATAATCCATTGATTCTGCAAGCCAGACAAACATCTATCATTCCTTCACAACTCTCAGGTTTTGCGTAAACTCCTATAAAATCGTCTGTCGACAAAGGTATATCCAATTCCAGGGTTTTTCCTTCAGCAAGAATGTGCCTTCTTGGCAGGTCCTGGGGCCTGTGGGTTATGGCACACCTCATCACTTGGAGTCCTTGAACTTATCATCGGGTAACTTATCGTTATTCCAACATCCAACTTCCAGCTTCCTAGCATACTTAGAATCCATCCAATTGTATTGTCTTCTTCCTTCCATTGGCACCAAACTAGGACATGATTACTCAGACACATCATGGAGTTTCCATTGATCGATATTTCCGACATCATACCTCCTTTATATCCAATAGTAATTTATCTCTTCATCCTCGTGGGATATCCCTCATATTGAGGTAAAACTTATACTTATGAAGTCCATATTCCACTTCGTGGAACATCATTATCCTTTCCAGGGTCAAGCGTCCTTACAGGGGAATATTGGCCATCTCTGCATGGCACTTCTTCAACTGGGAACCGTGAAACACATCCTGAACTCCTGACAGTCCTTCGGGTAACTCCAACTTGTAGGTCACTTCTCTCATACGCTCCAAAACTCGGTATGGTCCTACAAATCTCGGGGCTAACTTTACCTTAACTCCAATTCTTTAACTCCTCGCAGAGGGAACACATGAAGACATGCTCTGTCTCCAATTTCATAGACTACCTCCTTGAGTTTTTGAGTCTACATAACTCTTCTGCCTGGACTGAGCTACCTTCAGTCTATCTCGAATCAACTTAACATTCTCTTCTGACTCCTTGATCACATTTGGTCCAAACAACTGACGGTCTCCAACTTCATCCCACATACTCTTGGGGCATCACACATATCGAGACAAAACTCGTATTCATTTTTGTCCGAAATCCACTCAGTGGAGTATCCTTATCTTTTCCAGGGGTCAAGGGTTCTTACAGGGTACTACCACCCTTAAAATGCACAAATCTTCCATAGACCATATTTCTCATATCCTCAGAATGGCCAAAATTCTTCTTCATAGAGTAACAACTCATAAAACCCATATCAGTACCAACGATGCTAACTTTATTCACTCTCAATTAATTACAATCTCTCGCTTTTCCATTACATGTCTCAATTCAACACCTCAATATAAAAGAAAATGTTCTCACTTCTACTACTCCATTACTTTTGTTGCAAACTCAACTATCTAGCACAAGTTTCCTTCTCCTTGGGGCATTCTCTGGCAAAGTGCCCTGCTTCATTACAAGGAAAACATATTACTTCCGACAAGTCTCGAGGTTTCCTTTTTGGGCAACTGTTGAGGTAGTGCCCTGACTCCTTGCACCTGTAACAGGTGATATGACTCAGGTCCTTCCTGGAATCCAATCTGCTTCTCTTCCTGGACCTTTCCATGCCAATCATGGCTTCTATTTCCTGTGGGTCATATTCTACATTCTCTGTCGGGAATTCTACTAGATCCCCATTCAAACAATTTTGGGAGATGTGTCCTTCTTCTCCACATGAATAGCAAGACTTAGTGCAGGGTTTACTCGGGTCTTCTTTAGGTGTGTCCTCCATCACAGCTTCTTCTAAAATTTCCATGAGGGCTCCTTTCATTTCTTCTTTCTTCTGCTGGATGGTTCGTTGTACCATGGGGCAGATGTGGCACTGAGCAGGATAGTGGGTAGTCCCTTCACACAAGAAACAAGTAATCTTCCTAGTTGGGCATTCTTCAACTGGGTGACTTCCTTCACAATTAGGGCATTCATCCTTGTGTTCTTTATGGGTGTGTCCTATTTCTCCACAAATCTTGCATGCACAAGGTTTCCTCATATCCTTTCCATAAGGCTTCAACTTCTGGGACACAAACCGAGACTTTGGCAAAATCAACTTAAATTCCTTCCAAGTGGTTACTCCTTGCCATCCATTGATGGTTTGGTACATTCTCCACCAAGTAGCAGCACCTCTTTCAAAGCACTGAAGAGCATGTTGGGTCATATCATGTCCAACTATAGGGTTATTCTCCATGTGATCCTCCATGTTCTGAATCCATCGGTCCGTCTCCAATTGACTCATCGGTCCATAAAATACAAGCTCATCTCCATTCATCCTCTATTGGGTCCAAGGGTTTTGGGGTGAGATAAGAGGGATAGAGAGGGATACACACACTACAAACAAAGTTTTGAAAAGACAGATTTTATTGTGGCTGTCGGAAAAACATCAAACAAATGACAGCTCACAAACGTCGCATCTAACGTAGGTATATAACAGGGGTTTGGTCTTCTAAAGGTCAATAAATCTTCAACGTCGCCAAACTCTTCCAGTTTTGTTCATATCTCTGATGGGCTTCTTCCGATCATGCTTGTCCTTCTCAAGTTCTTTTGCCAGCTCAATCTCTGTTGTAGCAAAGTTTCTCGTGACGTCCTTTAATATTTCCGGAGTTGCATTCCAAACTTCCGGGTTTCAACATCCTTGACATGAACCATGGTCATACTGTCCTTCAGTTCCTGACAATTCTCCGGTATCTCGAGGTTGTAGCTCCTCCAGCTTGGCTACTCTCATCTTCAGGATCCTGAGTTCCTCATGAAATACTTCCTTGTCTAATATGACTTCTTGGAGCTCCATTTTAAACTTCTTGATGTACTACTCCAGACCCTGGTGATACACTGGCTAGGGCTAAAACTTCATCTTATGATAGGTGCTCCATCAGCCTTCTTCCATCAAATCCATTCTGATGAAATGCATCCTTAACTCAGCACGGTGACAATAGCATCAGCGGCGATGACCTCACGGATAACCGTGTTTCTGCCCTTGTCATTGCCATGAGCTATCTTCCATAATTGATATCCCCTGCCTTAGGGTTTTCTTTGACAAAACTTCGAGTTCTCATACTCCTTGTTTCAGTCTTTCTCTGATACACCTTGATCTCGGGTATTGACAACTTCCATAGTCTGCCAAGCTCCATAAGGGTAGCCTTCCTAGGTCATACAATTCTGGGAATTCTTCAGAGCCTTCAATTCTCCTAGTCTTCAGAGTCTTCAACCGTTGTAGTTTCCATTATTCAGATGCACAGTAAAATCCTCTTCATTCCGAAACGGTCTTAGTTGTCCAATATCTTGTACTTCTTGGAGTGGTCTCATCAGTCTAATCTTCGTGTGGTCAAAGGGGGAAAAGGGGTATAGTCTCACTAAAGGGAATTTTTGAATAAGCTCAGAAGAGAAGAGAGGTAAAAGGTCTTTTTGAAAGGGAAAGTTGTAGAGAAAAATCTTTGCTATGGGCTTGCCAGTTTCTAGGGTCACGTCCTACAGTCAACATGTGCTCTGATACCATCTTGTAGCGACCCGACCCGAATGGGTCAAGTCTCTGTGCTTAAGTGTCATCCCTGGATCGGTATGCTGACACACACAGTACTCGAGGATTTATAACAGAGGTAAATCACATGTAAGAGTAACGTAAATACTATTACCTCAAATCCGAAAATAGCGGAAGTAACCAGGTTGTGGATTCCCATCAACACCAACGGCAAAGTTGAGTGTAGAAATCATAACCCTAATGTATCACTTACTTGTCGTAAGATAATCCTGCAACATGAGACGTTGCAGCCACAGAGGGTCAGTACATTGAATGTACTGGAAAATTCACACCATAGAGAATGATGAATAAAGGCTATCACTACATGCATATTTGGCTGGTGGAAAAGCTCTATGGTTATAAGGTTTTTGCAAAAAGCCAATTTTTCCCTACTGCAAAGGAATACATTTTAATTAACTATCATGGTGGTTGTTGAACATTGAGAATGGTTGACAGCATTCTCAATCCCAATTAAGCATCATCATTAAAACCCAACAATATTCATTTAAAGTAACGTGATGAGATCAACAGGATAATCCAAGAACTAGATACTCAAGATGTCCATAACCGGGGACACGGCTAATCATGATTAGTTTATACACTCTGCAGAGGTTTGCGCACTTTTCCCCACAAGACTCGATCGCCTCCATTGGATTTCTCGCACTACATGGTGTTTGAGAAACGGATGACCGAGACACAGTCTTTCAGAAGCGCTAGCACCTTACGATGGATAGACCAGTACACCTACTTTCCCCTACATCTGCTAGTCTACCCTGTAAGAGTTCGCACGACTTAATCAACTATGCCAGAGCCCATAATGGCTTGTGGCCGCACACGGAAGTTTCTAGTTTGAAAAATCTCATGATCCCTTTGAGCCTGGGTGGCGGTCCAAAAGAAAACAGGCAAGTCCTGGATTACCCCAGGTGCCTAGACAGGCAATCCTAGAATAACCCAGGTGCCTCAATCCACCCAGATGTGTGTTTAAGGTTGCCACCTTAAGTAAACCATTAATTAACAATCTCACATCTGTCATGGAATACTCTCAAAACCCAATCCACGTCTACGAGCATAGCATGGCACTTATAAGCATAACGTAATAGTAACTCCCAAGGTTTGAATGCAGGGCATAGGTTCTACCTCATCAACTACTTCCCATACCCACATGTTATCATCCTAACTCATGCAATGTTTGAGGTTGAACTAATGCATAAAACTGGGTGATAAAGGATGATCAAGTGTGGAACTTGCCTGCAATGTTGATGAAGATGAATCCGCACTCAAAAATTCTTGATAGCTCTACTCGTCTCACTCCGGTCAATCTATCGTAAGCAAGCAATAGTAACCACACATAAGCAATCACTCAAAGATTGGAGAGACAAAAGAAAACAATTCGGAAAGTCAAACCAAGCAAATAACTCTTGCAACATAAAACAATTTTCTAACAGTACCAAAATTAAGTGAATTTGGCCTTATTAGAAAGTTTAGGTCAAGAGCTTCGATTGCAAAAAGAATCAACTCAAACGGAGCTACGAAACTCAAGTTATGATCAAACGAAGTTTGAATTCAAATCTGATCTAATACAATTTTAAACTTTTCAAAAACATGTTTGAGTTGGATTACTGGATAGAGGAGATCGTAACGAAGAAGTGGGCGTTGGTTTCGTTGGATTTGGACTAACGAGTAAAAAGTTATGCTTGTTTGAAGAACAGGGACTATTCTGTAAATAAAGTATTCACATCTAGGTCCCTGGCCAAAATTACAGAAAAAGAAAAAAACTAAAAGGCGAACGTTCGTTTTCTATACCTAACCAGCGAACGTTCTCTAAATAGATCCTTCTAAAAGAAAATCGATTTTTTTTTATAAAAAAACGATCTAGGTTTTTTAAAAAAAAACCGAACTAAACCGAGAATAAACCGGGGTGGTTACCGGTTCGGCCGAATAAACCGGCGGCGGCGGATCTGTTTGAGCTCCGGCGAGGGCCGTGCGGCTCCGGCGAGCGGGGCGAGGCAAGCCGGCGGCTCCGGGGTGGCTGCGAGGCGGCGACATCGGCGGCGGAGAGCGGCGCGGTGGCGCGGCGCAGTGGCGGTGCAGCAGCAGCGAGCGGCGGCGAGGCACTGCGGCGGCGGCGGCGGATCGGCGGGGTGCGGCGGTGGTGAGATGCGGGGCGGCGCGGCGAGAGGTGGGGAAGAGGAGAGAGGGTCGGGGCGGGGCCGGATTTATAAGAGGGAGGGCGATGGCGTGCGGAAGGGGCAAGGGCGGCGCGGAGTCCGGCCATGGGACGGCGGCGGCGCGTACTGGCTCGGGACTTCGTCCCAAGCATGGGGAAGGAGGAGCTGGGCCGTGGCCTGGCGCTGGGCTGGGCCGGCCCAGTCGGGGAAAGTTTTTTAAACATTTTTCAGACAAATAAAATAATAAAAGCAAAATAAATAAAATATTATATTGGCATATAATATATCAAAATTTCAGAAAAAGATTCTCTACGACATGAACATTTTTATAACTTCAAATAAAATCAACACAAATTCAGATAAAACAAAGAGTGCTACTGGTCTATTACAATCCAACAAAAATCATTTTTAAAATACCAAAATGATTTCAAATTAATTTTTCTCCAATTTTCTATTGTAGGGAATCATGTTACTAATTTCCATATATTTTATTTTTGGAGAAAAATAATTTGAATAAAACTCAAATAACTCCAAATTGAAAATAAATTCAAGAACTTTGAATTTAATTCTTTGAACTCCCAACTCATATTTCATATAATTTGAAGAAGTCATTTTATCTTCGCTCGTGAAAATCATTGAGTTGCATAAAGTTTCAGAATTGGAAATATTTCCAAATGAAATTCAAATATTTTCAAACACCCCATTTCATTTAAATAAATGAAGAAGTCATGTCATCTTCTCTCCGGGTTTTGTGATGAAAAGAATTTGAATTCATGGAGATCAGAAAGCAAATATGAAAGTTTGGGAAAGTCCTTTTATTCCCTCTCATTTAACTTTCAAAAGTTTCGAATTCAGTCATGTTCAGACAATCAATCAAACAATCAATCAATATCTATTTATTATAACATTCCAAAATTTAGAATTTTGGGATGTTACAAAGATATACCATTTGTCTTTGATGATGATTGTGTAGAAGCATTTGAAATACTTAAGAAAGCATTAGTCTTTGCACCTGTTGTTCAGCCACCTGATTGGAATTTACGCTTTGAAATTATGTGTGATGCTAGTGATTATGCTGTAGGTGCTGTTCTAGGGCAAAGAGTTGATAAGAAATTAAATGTTATTCATTATGCTAGTAAGACTCTAGACAATGCCCAAAGAAATTATGCTACTACTGAGAAAGAGCTTTTAGCAGTTGTATTTGCTTGTGATAAGTTCAGATCTTATATTGTTGATTCTAAAGTAACTATTCAAACTGATCATGCTGCTATTAAATACCTTATGGAAAAGAAAGATGCTAAACCTAGACTTATTAGATGGGTTCTCTTGCTACAAGAATTTGATTTGCATATTGTTGATGGAAAGGGAGCTGAGAACCCCGTTGCAGACAACTTGTCTAGGTTAGAAAATATTCTTGATGACCCACTGCCTATTAATGATAACTTTCTTGATGAACAATTAAATGTTATAAGTACTTCTCGTAGTACTCCATGGTATGCTGATTATGCTAATTATATTGTTGCTAAGTTTATACCACCTAGCTTCACATACCAGCAAAAGAAAAAGTTTTTCTATGACTTGAGACATTACTTTTGGGATGACCCACATCTTTATAAAGGAGTAGATGGTGTTATTAGACGTTGTGTACCTGAGCATGAACAGGAACAGATCCTACGCAAGTGTCATCCGAGTCTTATGGAGGACACCACGCTGGAGATAGAACTGCACATAAAGTACTGCAATCTAGTTTTTATTGGCCTACTCTCTTCAAGGATGCCCGTAAGTTTGTCTTGTCTTGTGATGAATGTCAAAGAATTGGTAATTTTAGTAGACGTCAAGAAATGCCTATGAATTATTCTCTTGTTAGTGAACCGTTTGATGTTTGGGGCTTTGATTATATGGGACCTTTTCCTGCCTCTAATGGATACACACATATTCTAGTTGCTGTTGATTACGTTACTAAGTGGGTAGAAGCTATTCCAACTAGTAGTGCTGATCATAACACTTCTATTAAAATGCTTAAAGAAGTTATTTTTCCGAGGTTTGTAGTCCCTAGATATTTAATGACTGATGGTGGTTCACACTTTATTCATGGTGCCTTCCGTAAAATGCTTGCTAAATATGATGTTAATCATAGAATTGCATCTCCTTATCCCCCACAGTCTAGTGGTCAAGTAGAGTTGAGCAATAGAGAGCTCAAATTAATTTTGCAAAAGACTGTTAATAGGTCTAGAAAGAATTGGTCTAAGAAACTTGATGATGCATTATGGGCATATGGAACCGCATACAAAAATCCTATGGGTATGTCTCCGTATAAAATGGTTTATGGAAAAGCATGTCACTTACCTCTCGAACTAGAACATAAGGCATATTGGGCTATTAAAGAACTCAACTATGATTTTAAACTTGCCGGTGAGAAGAGATTATTTGATATTAGCTCACTTGATGAATGGAGAACCCAAGCCTATGAAAATGCCAAGTTGTTTAAAGAAAAAGTTAAAAGATGGCATGACAAAAGGATACAAAAGCGTGAGTTTAATGTAGGTGATTATGTATTGCTATAAAACTCTCGTTTAAGATTTTTTGCAGGAAAACTTCTCTCTAAATGGGAAGGCCCCTATGTTATCGAGGAGGTCTATCGTTCCGGTGCCATAAAAATCAACAACTTCGAGGGCACAAATCCGAAGGTGGTAAACGGTCAAAGAATTAAACATTATATGTCAGGTAATCCCATAAATGTTGAAACCAATATTATTGAAACCGTAACCCCGGAGGAATACATAAGGGACACTTTCTGGAATGTTTCAGACTCCGAAAAGGAATAGGTATGTGGTACGGTAAATAAACCGACTCCAAAACAATTTTTAAGGCAATATTTCTCCATTTTGGAATATTTAGAAAAATAGAAAAATAAGTAGCAGTCCGGGAAGGACACGAGGGCCCCAAGAGGGTGGTGGGCGCGCCCTACCCCCTGGGCGCGCCCCCCTACCTCGTGAGCACCTCGTGTGCCTTTCGGACTCCGTTTTCTTGCACGATAGGTATTTTGGTCGGTAAAAATTCATTATATATTCTCCCGAAGGTTTTGACTCCTGTATCACGCAAAACTCCTGTTTTTTTTGAGCTGTTTTTCTGACAGATCTAGATTATCATTGACGTCCCCAAGCGCTTCCAAGGACAGTTCTTCGAGAAGGTCATCAACCCTTTACCTCGCGGAGGTGCTTGCGACACCTCAAGCCATTGAGATGCGTGATGGGTGCTGCACATCGCGATGTTGAGGGACCAAAGGGGGAACCAGAGCCTGGAGACGAGGGCTCGAAGCAATGGAAACAATTTTCAAGTGCCAGGGGATGGTGGAGCTGGAATCAACGCTAGCCACACGATGCTCGTAGAGTTCACTAACAACTACAGCCGGATGCCAAGAACACCGAGGAGGCCATCTTCAAGCTATATGAGAAGATCGAGCACCTCCAAGCCCAAATCTATGACCTGCAAAACCAAAACTGTGAGTATGAATATAGATTCAAAAGAATGAGTTTGGCTGCAGGTTCGAGGATTCCGGAGACTCGATCATCCTTCTATGATGGTGAACCTATGCCTTGGAAGATGGATGACAAGCCCACATCATCATGTAATCCCAAATTTTCAATTTGGAATGTTATACACTAGATCATATGCATATCATATTTTTCTTGCATTTTGGTTGATCCTAGAAATTTCACGCAACTCAAGGACCCTCGGAGAGAGTTGGAGATTTCGTTATTTTCATATTTGAGAGTTTTCTCGAATTTTGAAAATAGGATCATTTGATTTATTTATTTTATCTTCAATAATTTTTCCGGTGTCAAAATATATGAGAGAGGGAATAATATGACTTTCCCAAAATATAGGAAAAATGAAGATTTAATAAATAGATCACATTTTGTTTGCCGGAGTTTATTTGCATTTTATTTGGATAGGGAAAAATGCGCGTTTTCAAAAATTGCATTTTAGGTCCGGAGAAAAGTTCATTTTGTTCGGCTCATTTTTAGGAGTCGAGGAAAATTTACTTTATTAGTTTTGGAGCTCCGGTAGATTTTGTTTTTCTGTGTTTTCCGAGCGCGGAACCGTTTAAAAAAAATCAAAGTCCAGCGCCTTGGGCCAAAGGCCCAGCCGGCCAAGGCTATGGCCAAGGCCATCGCTAGCCGCGCGCCAGGCGCAGGCGCAGGAGGCCGCTGCCGCCTCTTGATTCTACCGAATCCTAGTAGGACTTTTGTCCTACTTCCGTATATTCCTTTTCTATTTCTAGATCTTTTCCTTTCCTTTTTTCTATTCCTATTCCTAGTCTAATTCCTTGCCCTCTACCCCAAGTAAACCCCTCCCCTCCCCAATATAAATACCCAAGCACCCCCCCTCTAAACACATCAAATTCCAAGCCTCTCTCAACCCCAAGCACTCCACCCCTCACCCGCGCGCTGCCCTAAGCTGCCGCCCGCGCCCTGCGTCACCGCCGCGCCGCCGCCTCACCCGCGCCGCGCCGCCACCCCACACCCGCACCGCCGCCGCACCTTGCCGCCGCCGCCCACGCCCACGCCGCCGGAGCCCCTCGCCGGAGACCTCGCCGGAGGTAGCCCCGCGCTACATCTATTCTTTTTCTCGAATCGTTTTCTTCTAATCGTTCCGATTCTTTTCTTCTCTAAACCATTCCAGTTTTCTAGATCGGTTTTTCGTTCGGTTTTCTTCTCTGAAACCCTAGATCGGATTCGTTTTCTTCTCCGATTTAGTTGCCTTTGGACCGTTCGCCGGTCCGTTCGTCCTAACGAACGTGATCACCGGATTCTTCTAGGTTAACGACGTCCGTTTGTTTAACCGTTCTTCTTTTTCTTTTTTTCGGATTTATTCCGCGATCGCGATCTCAGATCCGATCTTCTTCCTAGTCTTTCTTTTCGCTCGTTTATCGGAATCAGGTGATTCAAGCGCCTGTAGTTTCGTCTCGAAACCGCCGTTCCGTCTAATCAACTTGAACAAGCTTTTGCTACAGTAAAATTTTGACCTAGATTCAACTTTCTAGAACCGAGTTGTTTTCTTCTGCCGCTTGTTTTTCCGTCGTTTGTTCGGTTCGTTCTTTCTTTGCAACCGGAGTTCTTAAGTTGAACTTTCTGGTTCATTCTCTTGTTCGAGTTTTACCTGTGCATTAGATGAGTACTTATTGTATGCTTGTTGTTTGTTTGCGATAGATTACCCGGATTGTGCCGCCTGTTACTTCGAAACCCTAGGACTCGCAGATCATCATCAAGGCAAGTAACACTTTGATCATACCTTTTCTACAACCCATGTTTTATTGCATTAGATCAATCCTCACACATTGCATGATTAGGATCTAATTAAATTGTGGGATGGGAAGTAGATGAGGTAGTACCTATTACCTGTATTATTATGAAACCTTTGGGAGTTACTCTACGTTTGCTTATATTGCCATGCTATGCTAGTAGACGTGGATTGGGTGAGTGATATCCATGACAGATGTGAGATTGATAATTTTAATGGTTTATCTAAGGTGGCAACTTAAACACACATCTGGGTGGACTGAGGCACCTGATGTCTATCAGGACTTGCCTGTTTTTTTTGGACCGCCACCCAGGCTCAAAGGGATCATAAGATCTTTCATGCTAAATACTTACGTGTGCAGCCACAAGCCATTATGGGCTCTGGCATAGTTGACTAAGTCGTGCGAACTCTTACGGGGTGGACTAGCAGATGTA
Organism: Triticum urartu; assembly: GCF_003073215.2. Classification (NCBI taxonomy): domain Eukaryota; kingdom Viridiplantae; phylum Streptophyta; class Magnoliopsida; order Poales; family Poaceae; genus Triticum; species Triticum urartu. The sequence goes on from NC_053022.1 coordinate 297,514,754, forward strand.
GGGGATGTAGGTGTACCGGTCTACCCCACAAGTAAGGTGCTAGTGCTTCTGAAAGACTATGTCTCGGTCATCCGTTTCTCAAACACCATGTAGTGCGAGAAACCAAACGGAGGCGATCGAGTCTTGTGGGGAAAAGTGCGCAAACCTCTGCAGAGTGTACAAACTAATCATGATTAGCCGTGTCCCCGGTTATGGACAACTTGAGTATCTAGTACTTGAATATCATGTGAATCTCGACATGTTACTTCTAATTAATATTGTTGGGTTTTAATTGTACTTTTAATTGGGATTGAGAATGCTGTCAACCATTCTCAATGTTACACAACCACCATGATAGTTAAATAAATTTATTCCTTTGCAGTAGGGAAAAACTGGCTTTACGCAAAACTATAACCATAGAGCTTTCCACCAGCCATATATGCATATAGTATAGCTGTTTCATTCCATTACTCTCTATGTGTTACTTTGCCAGCATATTCCATGTGCTGACCCGTTTTCGGGCTTCAACATTAATGTTGCAGACTTTTCAGACGACGAGTAAAGAGCTTTTAGGTCGTGGCCCTATACTCAGTGATGCCGCTGGAGTTGATGGACCCATTTATCTTCCGAGTCTTCCGCTGTTATCGATATTAGATGGCCTTCAACCATATTTATTGTAATAAGTTCTTTTTGAGCCATCGATGTAATAAGTGTGTGATTGCAACTCTGCTATAAAACCTCGATGTACTTTGTGGTGTCAGCATTACTGATCCAGGGATGACACCGTAGCACAGTAGACGTGATCCATTCGGGTCAGGTCGCTACACATCAACAACACCTTCACCTTCTTCACCAACAAAGAAGGAGATATAATCACATGGGTATGGGCACTCCCCTTGGAAACTGCCAAGCTTGGGGGAGGTGCCCCGGTATCGTATCACCATCACAACTCCTATCTTTATCGTTTTTCTTAGTTCGGTCCTATTAGAGAATAAAGTTTATGGCATGATCTAGTTTTGAGTTTGCTTTATGATATCTCTTTGTAATTGAGTCCGTGAGCTATATATAATAAAGATTAGTGTTGAGTCAAGGGCTTGATTATTTTGCCATGATCTTGGGTGAATAAAAGAAAAAGAGAAAAGAATAAAAAGAAACAAAAATTTCATATTGATCTTATTGAGAGTAATGACTTCACATAGAAAGAGTATGATGATTAAAAGTTGTTGGGAGTTGGCAGACATAGCTTTGGTCATTGTTGCAATTAATAGGAAGTAATAAGGAAAGAGAGGTTTTCACATATAGATATATTATCATTGACATCTTTTATGATTGGAGCACTCATTAAAATATGACATGCTAAAGAGTTGATGTTGGACAAGGAAGACAACGTAATGAGTTATGTCTTTCTTATATCTGAGATAAAGTATGTTGTCATGGATCCTCTAACTTGTTGAGCTTGCCTTTCCCTCTCATGCTAGCCAAATTCTCAGCACCAAGTAGAAATACTACTTGTGCTTCCAAATATACCTAAACTAGTTTGCCATGAGAGTCCACCATATCTACCTATGGATTGAGTAAGATCCTTCAAGTAAGTTGTCATCGGTGCAAAGCAATAAAAATTGCTCTAAATATGTATGATTGATTGGTGTGGGAGAAATAATCTTTATATGATCTTGTGATGTGGAAGTAATAAAAGCGACGGACTGTATAATAAAGGTTCATATCACAAGGAGCAATATAAAGTGACGTTCTTTCGCATTGAGATTTTATGCATCCAACCATAAAAGCGCATGGCAACCTCTACTTCCCTCTGTGAAGGGCCTATTCTTTATCAATATCTTCTACCTTATGCAAGAGTCATGGTGATCATCACCTTTCCTTTTTCATTTTATCCTTTGGCAAGCTCAGCATGTTGGAAAGAACATGATATATATATCCAATTGGATGTAGGGGAGCATGAACCATTATTGTTGACATTACCCTTGAGGTAAAGGGTTGTGGGGCAAAACTATAAGCCCCTATCTTTCTCTGTGTCCGATTAAAACTCCATAACCACAAGTATTGCATGAGTGTTGGCAATTATGGAGGACTAAATGGTAGTTGAGTATGTGGACTTGCTTTTTAGCTCCGACATAGACTCTTTCTGACGTTATAATAAATGGCAATTGCTTCAATGACTGAGATTATGGTTTGTCGGAGCCCAATAAGGTTTATGATTTATACTTTTGCATTGTGAATAGATCATCACTTGAACATAAGTAATCATATGACAAAATCTATATATGTTGCTGTTATGAGAATTATCATGATGCCTTCATGTCCGTATTTTATTTTTATCGACGCCTCTACCTCTAAACATGAGGACATATTTATTGTTATCGACTTTTCGCCTGAGGACAAGCGAGGTCTAAGCTTGGGGGAGTTGATACGTCCATTTTGCATCATGCTTTTATATTGATATTTATTGCATTATGGGCTGTTATTTCACTTTATGTCACAATACTTATGGCTATTCTCTCTTATTTTACAAGGTTTACATGAAGAGGGAGAATGCCGGCAGCTAGAATTCTGGGTTGGAAAAGGAGCAAATATTAGAGACCTATTATGCGCAACTCCAAAAGTCCTAAAACTCCACGAAACATCTTAAAATAAATAAAAAAATCCTCGCCAAAGATGAAGGCCAGGGGCCCACACCCTGCTCACGAGGGTGGGGGCGCGCCCCCCTCCTAGGGCGCGCCCCTACCTCGTGGGCCCCCTGGTGGCTCTTCGACGTCCATCTTATCCTATATGAAGTATTTCGATGAGAAAAAAAATAAGAAGGAACTTTTTTGGACGTGACTCCGCCGCCACGAGGCGGAACCTTGGCGGATCCAATCTAGAGCTCCGGCAGAGCTATTCTGCCGGGGATACTTCCCTCCCGGAGGGGGAAATCATCACCATCGTCATCACCAACGCTCCTCTCATCAGGAGAGGGCAATCTCCATCAACATCTTCACCAGCACCATCTCATCTCCAAACCCTAGTTCATCTCTTGTATCCAATTCTTGTCTCAAAGTCCGAGATTGGTGCTAGTAGGTTGCTAGTAGTGTTGATTACTCCTTGTAGTTGATGCTAGTTGGTTTATTTGGTGGAAGATCATATGTTCAGATCCTATATGCATATTATTACCCCTCTGATTATGAACATGAATATGCTTTGTGAGTAATTACGTTTGTTCCTTGAGGACAGGGGACAAGTCTTGCTATTAGTAGTCATGTGAATTTGGTATTCGTTTGATATTTTGATAAGATGTATGTTGTCTAGCATCTAGTGGTGTTATGTGAACGTTGACTACATAACACTTCACCATTATTTGGGCCTAGAGGAAGGCATTGGGAAGTAATAAGTAGATGATGGGTTGCTAGAGTGACAGAAGCTTAAACCCTAGTTTATGCGTTGCTTCGTAAGGGGCTGATTTGGATCCATATGTTTCATGCTATGGTTAGGTTTACCTTAATAATTTTGTTGTAGAAAAAAAAAAATAAAAAAAAAAAAAAAAAAAAAAAAAAAAAAAAAAAAAGAAAAAAAAATAAAAAAAAAAAAAAAAAAAAAAAAAAAAAAAAAAAAAAAAAAAAAAAAAAAAAAAAAAAAAAAAAAAAATAAAAAAAAAAAAAAAAAAAAAAAAAAAAAAAAAAAAAAAAAAAAAAAAAAAAAAAACTTGCGATGCTTGCAATAGAGGTTAATCATAAGTGGGATGCTTGTTCAAGTAAGAACAGCACCCAAGCACCGGTCCACCCACATATCAAATTATCAAAGTATCGAACAATCATATGAACGTGATGAAAACTAGCTTGACGATATTCCCATGTGTCCTCGGGAGCGCTTTTCCTATTATAAGAGTTTTTCCGGCTTGTCCTTTGCTACAAAAAGGATTGGGCCACCTTGCTGCACTTTATTTACTTTTGTTACTTGTTGCTCGTTACAATTATCTTATCACAAAACTATCTGTTACCACTTATTTCAGTACTTAGAGAATACCTTGCTGAAAACCGCTTATCATTTCCTTCTACTCCTCGTTGGGTTCGACACTCTTACTTATCGAAAGGACTACGATAGATCCCCTATACTTGTGGGTTATCACTTACCGAGTTGTTACAAGACCATGGTTTTGAAGTTGGGCTAATCGACCCCACTCTTTTTACTAAGAAGGTCAAAGGGGAGTTGTTTGTGTGCCAATTATATGTTGATGATATTATCTTTGGTTCCCCTAACAAAGCTTTCAATGAGGAATTTTCCGCTCTCATGACCTCAAAGTTCGATATGTCTTCCATGGGAGATTTGAAGTTCTTTCTCGGGTTCGAAGTGAAGCAAAGGAGAGAAGGAACCTTCATCAACCAAGCCAAATACACTCAAGACATGCTCAAGAGATTCAAGCTAAGTGATGTCAAGTCGACTTCCACTCCCATGCCCACCAAGTGCCAACTTGACATTGATCCCAATGGTAAAGCAGTGGATCAAAAGGTATATCGCTCCATGATTGGCTCCTTGCTTTACCTTTGTGCATCTAGACCGGATATCATGTTGAGTGTGGGAATTTGTGCATGGTTTCAAGATGCACCTAAGGAAAGTCACTTTGTGGCGGTCAAGCGAATCTTTTGATATTTGGCTCATACCCCAAACTTTGGCTTATGGTACCCAAGAGGAGCAAACTTCAATCTTGTAGGTTATTCGGACTCGGATTGGGCGGGAGATAAAGTGGATAGGATGTCCACTTCTGGAGGGTGCCAATTTCTCGGTTGCTCTTTGGTGAGTTGGTCTTCCAAGAAACAAAGTTGTGTGTCTCTCTCGTCCACCGAAGCAGAGTATGTGGCGGTTGGTAGTTGTTGTGCACAACTCTTATGGATGAGGAAAACTTTAAAGGATTATGGTATCATTTGTGACAAAGTGCCTCTTTGGTGTGACAATGAAAGTGCAATCAAGATTTCTCTCAACCCGGTGCAACACTTCAAGACGAAGCATATTGAGATCCGGTATCACTTCATCCGGGATCATATTAGGCGAGGAGAGATCGAGCTCAACTATGTAAACACTCTTGATAACCTTACAGACATCTTCACGAAGCCCTTGGATGAAGCAAAATTTCGTGAGTTAAGGCATGAGCTAAATATCATTGATTTGAGCAATGTTGCTTGAACCCGTGCACACCCCACCATACTCAACTTGTTATCTTGTTTAGGTGTAGGCATGGACATAGGGGGAGTGTTGTTCTCTCAATGAACTCTCCCTCCCCCCATTATGCATAAATTGATCAACTCTTTCACATTAGCCATTTTGATGGCACTTGTGCTTCAAAGATGAGTTTTGGTCATGGGCCCAAGGATAATTCTTGGCAGTGCCATACCAATTGACTCAAACATAGGTGGCTCCGGCCACCGCCGTCTCCTTGGAGAGGTTCTCGTGGTTGGTCTTTGTTGTCTCTTTCTTTCTTTCTCCGTGCTGAGCGTGTTCGTGCGGTGTCTCGTTCGCTTGTCGTTCTTTTTCTTGCTTAGCCCTCCTTTTCTTTTCTTTGTTCTTGCTTCGTTTTGAGCTCACGGTACTACCGCGGCCATCCACTGTACTACCGCTTGTGGAGTGCGCGGTACTTCCACACCCAGCGCGGCAGTAATTTTTTACTGCTCCTGGGGGAGCGGTACTACCGCTTTGGTGCGGCACTTCCGCCCGAGCGGTACTACCGCGATGATATGTACTACCGCACTGCCGAGGGCGCGTGTAAGACCGCAGGGGGAGTTCCAACTCCCCCATACCCATTCGTCTATCTCTCTCCCCACTGCCTCTCTCTCTCCTGCTCAAGAACGGCGCCGAGAGCCTCGCCGATCTCCGTCCCCGGCTGCTCTCCTCGGATTCCGTGGGATCGTTCCCCACCACTTCCTCTTGCCATGGATCAAGGTCTCTCCCCAAATCCCTCTCTTTTGTTTCGTGCTTTCGCTTCTAGGTTTTGGGGAGATGCATGTTGATTCTTGAGATTTTAGGCCAAATCTTTGCAAGAGTAGGATGTAGGAGAGTAGTGATGCGTAGAAAGTGTACTTGATATGTTGTCCTGGTAGATTTGATCAACCGTAGTACCGCCTTTGTCGCTTGTTCTCAGATTCATCTTCGGATCTGATGCCGTGCGGTACTACCGCCTAGCAGGTGCGGTACTACCGCTCCTCAGGCGCGGTACTACCGCACGGGCCGCGGTACTAAGCTCTACTGCCGCTCCGAGCCCCGGTACTACCGTGCCACCGCGTGGTACTACCGCGACTAGGAGCGGCACTATTTTTAGTACGCGCACCAGGCCGTACTACCGCTGTGTCAAATCTTCCATGGCACTTACCATATGCATTTTCTACTGGTTTCTTGTGTTTTGCTGTGGTCTTGTTTTGACCCGTCCGCTTCTCGTGTTGTATCTTTGTGAAAGTGCAACTATCCCTAGGTGGTTTTGGTAATTCATAACAACATATAGCTCATTGAGCTAATGCTATTCCAAGATGACTATTTCAGGAAAGCTCAATGATTGGCATGGCATGGATGTGAAAGTGGAACCCTCAAAATGCTAAGGACAAAGGATTGGCTCAAGCTCAAAAGCTCAAGACTCTTCATTTTATATTTTAGTGATCCAAGATCACATTGAGTCTTTAGGAAAAGCCAATACTATCAAGGAGGGATGAGTGTTGCTTAATGAGCCTCTTGCTTCATGTGCTTAGTGATATGCTCCAAAACCCTCAACTACTTTCCCATATCCACATATGACCTAAACCCTAAGCCAAACTCGGTCCTACCGATTCTTTCTATCCGGCGCCACCGAGTTTCACTTGTCATAAGCCACTGCCAAACCCTAGCAATTCGGTTCTACCGATAGGGATCTCGGTCTCACCGAGATGGGATTGCAAACTCTCTGTTTCCCTTTCAACTTTTCGGTCTCACCGAAAGAGCGAATCGGTCCCACCGAGATTGCAATGTAAATTCAGTGTTTCCTTTGTAACTTTTCGGTCCACCGAAAGAGCAAATCGGTCCCACCGAGTTTGCCTGACCAACTCTCTGGTTAGCTTATTACCAAAATCAGTCCCACCGAGTTTGTGTAATCGGTCTCACCGAGATTACGTTATGCCCAAACCCTAACCATATCGGTCCTACCGAGTTGCATGTCAGTCCCACCGAAAATCTCTAACGGTCACTAGGTTTACCTTTTCGGTCCAACCGAGTTTGTTGATTCGGTCCCACCGAGATTGGAAAACTGTGTGTAACGGTTGGATTTTGTGTGGAGGCTATATATACCCCTCCACCTCCTCTTCACTCGTGGAGAGAGCCATCAGAACACATACACAATTCCAACTCATATGTTCTGAGAGAGAACCACCTACTCATGTGTTAAGACCAAGATATTCCATTCCTACCATATGAATCTTGATCTCTAGCCTTCCTCAAGTTGCTTTCCACTCAAATCTTCTTTCCACAAAATCCAAATCCTATGAGAGAGAGTTGAGTGTTGGGGAGACTATCATTTGAAGCACAAGAGCAAGGAGTTCATTACCTACACACCATTTGTTACTTCTTGGAGAGTGGTGTCTCCTAGATTGGCTAGGTGTCACTTGGGAGCCTCCGACAAGATTGTGGAGTTGAACCAAGGAGTTTGTAAGGGCAAGGAGATCGCCTACTTCGTGAAGATCTACCGCTAGTGAGGCAAGTCCTTCGTGGGCAATGGCCATGGTGAGATAGACAAGGTTGCTTCTTCGTGGACCCTTTGTGGGTGGTTGCTTCTTCGTGGACCCTTCGTGGGTGGAGCCCTTCGTGGACTCGCGCAACCGTTACCCTTTGTGAGTGGAGCCCTCCGTGGACTCGCGCAACCGTTACCCTTCGTGGGTTGAAGTCTCCATCAACGTGGATGTAGGATAGCACCACCTATCCGAACCACGGGAAAAACATCCGTGCCTCCAATTGCGTTTGAATTCTCCAAACCCTTCCCTATACATTCTTGCAAGTTGCATGCTTTACTTTCCGCTGCCAATATACTCTTTGCATGCTTGCTTGAATTGTGTGATGATTGCTTGACTTGTCCTACAATAGCTAAAATCTGCCAAGAACTAAAATTGGGAAAAGGTTAAGTTTTTATTTGGTCAAGTAGTCTAATCACCCCCCTCTAGACATACTTTCGATCCTACAAGTGGTATCAAAGCTTTGGTCTCCATTTGCTTTGATCTCCATAGCTTTTGGTGGTCATAGCCTTGGTTTCACAACCTAGGAGAGTATGGCGTCTAGCGAGGGAAATTATCACCGTAGAGGTCCTTACTTTGATGGTACTACTTTTGCTAGTTGGAAGCATAAAATGAAAATGCATATTCTTGGACATAACCCCGCTGTTTGGGCTATTGTGTGTGTTGTTTTGCAAGGTGACTTCTTTGATGGGAAAGAACCAAACCGTGAAGCTACCGCGGATGAGTTGAAGATGTTGCAATACAATGCTCAAGCTTGTGATATTCTCTTCAACGGATTGTGCCCCGAAGAATTCAACAAAATCAGCCGTCTTGAGAATGCAAAGGAAATTTGGGACACTTTGATTGATATGCACGAAGGTACCGACTCCGTCAAGGAATCCAAGTTGGATGTGCTTCAAAGCCAACTTGACAAGTTCAAGATGAAGGATGGTGAAGGTGTCGCTGAGATGTACTCTAGGCTTGCTCTCATCACAAATGAGATTGCCGGCTTAGGAAGTGAAGAGATGACCGATAGAATTCATCATCAAGAAGATTCTAAGAGCCTTGGATGGAAAATATGATACCGTGTGCACATTGATCCAAATGATGCCCAATTACAAAGATCTCAAGCCAACGGAGGTGATTGGAAGAATTGTGCTCATGAGATGTCACTTAAGGATAAAGAGGAACTTCACAACAAATCAAGTGGTGCCTACAAAGCCTCATGTGAAGCCCCTACATCATCAAGTGAGAAACAAAACTTCAATGAAGAATTGAGCTTAATGGTGAAGAACTTCAACAAGTTCTACAAGAGTAGAAGCAAAGATAGAAGCTTCAAGTCAAGTCCTACAATGACAAAAGATCTTCTAGTCGCGAGCAAAACTGCTACAGTTGTGGAAGACCCGGACACTATTCCAATGAGTGTACGGCTCCCTACAAGAGAAGAGAAGATTCTCCAAAAAGAAGAAGCAAAGAATCACCACCAAGAGAGAGAAGGAGTAGAGATGATCGTTATGAACGAAGATACTCACGGAGAAGCAAGGATTCGGAAAGGAAGAAAAATCATCAAGAGCTACACAAAACGAAGACATCAAGCTCATGTTGGTGAATGGGTATCCGCTCTGACTCCGACAGCCACTCCGAGAGAAGTTATCACTCCGACTCCGAAGATACTCAAGATGAAGGTGTTGCCGGTCTAGCACTTGTGTCAACCAACTCCTACGACATATTTGACTCGCCAAATGAAGGAATGGAAGATGCTTCATGGCCAAGGGCCCTAAGGTAACACACCCCGAGTATGTTGATTTTAATAGTGATGAAGATGACTTGTTAGGTGATGATTTGCTTGTTGACAACTCTAGTGATGAATACTATGATGAAACGTCAATTAATCATGCTAATCAAGATAAAACGAATGACAATGATAAGGAGAAGATTGAGGCTCTAACTAAAGAACTAAACACTCTTAAGTTAGCTCATGAAACTATCTTCGAAGATCATCGAGAACTTTTAAGAGCTCATGAGAAATCGCTTTGAAAAGCTCAATCTTGAGCAAGAGCATGATTTCTTAAAAGCAATCAATGATGATCTCCGCAAGAAAAGTTCTTCTTACATTGCCAAGCGTTTACTCTTATCCACTTACATGCCTCAAGTCAAGTCTAGTAACAAGAACAAAAGATTCTTCCTCTAGCAGTAACAATGATCATGCTAAATCCAATATTGTTGCTTCTAGTAGTTCTCTTGATTCCACTAATGATTCTCTTAGCCAAGTTACACTTGAGCAAGAAAATAGCTTATTGAAGGGAATTATAGAGAAAGGAGTGTACAAAAGCCTTGCCGGGAGTAAGCAATTCGAGGAAATTGTGCGCAAGCAAGGAATGCACCGGAAGAATCAAGGTGTTGGTTTTGAACGAAAGTTCAATGCCAATGGAGTTGAGTGGGAAGAAGATCAATACCCCAAGACAAAGTTTGTTCCTCAACAAGAGAAGTATGATACTTCTTTCAAGGGGACACAAGCTCAAGATGATCTTCCACCACAAGACTACAAGCAAAAAGGCAAGGACAAGCTTCAAGAGGAAATTGATGCATTTGAAGAAGCTCCTAAGACCTTAGTCAAGTGGATTCCCAAGACTACTTCAAGTTCCACTTCATCAAGTACGACTACAACTCCAAGGATTCCCATCAAGATGGTGTGGATCCAAAAGAAGAAGAACTAGAGAGTTCTTGAGGGTGACTCCGCCAACATACTTCACTCTTATCATTTTGGCAAGAACAAGTGCAATCAACTTCCACATCTTGCACTAGTTCAAGGAGTCACAAACCCTCTTGTTGGTAAGACAAGGGACAAGGTAACCTAAAAGTTTTCATGGACATCATCTTGTGTGTGCATCACTCTATGTCTATGGATATCCTTGTTTGTTCCTTGTGGGACTAACCCATGTAGGTATTGAAAGTGCAATTCACTCAAATGGATAGCTCCAAGTGATCTACATCAACATTGAGCATCCACATCTTCAACATCTACATGAAGTCATCATCGACAAAACCCGAGGTTAGTTCATCCCTCTAAGGGGGGATATCACATCTAGGGGGAGCTTTACTCTAAGACTTGAGCTAAAGCAACTCTAAAGATGTGAACACAACAATGCTTTATGTAAAAGTGGTAACCCCACTTGAGCTTAAACGATGAGTATGACCTATGATCAAGTGTTCTCACTTGACTCCTAAGTCAATATACTCATATATAGATGACCTAGTCATCGCAAATTGCTTGATAGATGCTAGAATTGGTTGTGCATGCCTTGTCACATATTTCATTTGCCATCTTATTGTGTGAGCATGCTGGTTGCATATTTTACTCATTCGAGGACATCCACTTGTTGTTTTGATTGTTTGGTTTTATTTCCTTTTGCCAAGTGGATGGACAAGAATGCCTAAGAACCTCCTCTAGCTATCTATGCTTTTCTCGTCTCAAACTCTATTCATGCTACATCACAAAATTTGATCAAGTCAGATTCAAACCACTCTGTGTGAGGAGCGCTCGGAGTCCCCGATTCGTCATAGACTTAAACTTCCAAAACCTCTTTATGATTCTCGGTCTGACCGATACCCTACTTTCGGTCCTACCGAGATCATTAAGTTGATCTAGGTTTTCGATCTCGGTGCAACCGATTTGAACCATTCGGTCACACCGAGTTGCAACAACTGTATACAGTTTTGCATCTTGGTGCCACCGAGTTGTTCCACTCGGTCACAACTGACAGGGTCGGGCTATATATAGTCACGGGCAAAAATTTGGAAATTTCTCCGAACCCCTTCGCCCGCGCGATAGCTCGCTCTGCCAACTGGTCTCCGGATCGTCTCCTCGCCGCCAGCCGCCTCCTGTCGCTGGTCTCCCACCGTCAACGGAATTCTTCCCCGCCGTTGCCGCCGTAGCGAGTTCATCGCCGAACTAGGGTATGGACTCGATCACAGTGCTATCCCCGTCTGATTCCTAGCACATTGTGTTCATTATGATTCTTACCACGATTGAAACTCTATCCAGTCAAAACACTCCGTAGATTAGAGTTGAATTGAAAATTTAGGTTAGGTTTCCGCCGAAACCATCTCGGACCATCCGAGTTGAACTCGGTCCACCGATTTGGCTCATGCCATTGCACAAGTGAGACTCGGTCTGACCGAGAATTACTTATCGGTGTGACCGATTTTGGAACTTTGTGAAACCCTAGCAGTCTCGGTGCCACCGAACTGTGACTCGGTCTGACCGAGTTCACTAGTTTAGGTTCCAAAACTGCTTCGGTATCACCGAGTTTAAAAATCGGTAGATCCGAGATGATTTCAGTGGGAAACTAAAACTAAGTTTTTGATCATTCTTTTGCAAAAAATCTCTGCATTTTGTGATGCTCATCTATTCTACCTCATCTATAAACTATTCACAGGGTCAGCAGTCAGCTTGTTCATCATGTCAGACCAAAGTGATAGCCAGAACATGTCAGAAGAGCAAGTGCAGATGAGTGAGGGCACTAGTCCCTCAAGTTCTTCAGATGATGGCAGCAGAAGTACTCCTAGCAATCTGCCTAAAGCTGCCACCAGACAGAGGAAGAAGAGAACCTCAGAATCAGAGGATGAGGATTATGTGGCAGAAGAGGAAGCAACTTCAAAGAGAGTAGTGCTTGAGAAGGAACATGGCTCAGCTCAAGGCACAAAGCCAGGATGAAAATCAAAAGGCCAGTAAGGTAGGCAGCCTATGCCAAAGGCCAGAGCCTCAACTCATTCCTAAAAGCCTGCAACCATAGAGCCAGTTGCTGCTGAAGGAAAGAAAAGGAAGGAAAGGGTCAAGAAGACCGTAGCCAGAGTGCTTGGAAAGGCTTCCATCATGGAAGAAGAGGAAGAAGAAGAGGTTGCTGCACCAGCACCTAAGGCACCCAAGCTAATGGGTGATGCTATCAAATCAGGGGCTACTGCATCTAAGCCCAAGGAAGCACCCAAGGCTGCATCAAAGGTCAAGACAGCTCCAAAGAGAAATACGAGGAGCATACCTGCAACTGAAAGAACAAGGCCCTAGCCTGAAGCTGCTGAAGAAGATGATGAAGAGCATGTTCTGAGAAAGCTCAAGCCCAAGATCCCAGACCACAATGATGCTCATCCTGTGGCTGAGGACATGAAGCTCAGAAGAGACTCAGGGCTGAGGAAGTGGAGAGAAGCAGATCCGTATGCTTCAAGGAGAAGAACTGCTGTTGATTACAGGTTTCACACTAAGGAACAGCAGGACTTCTATGAGACAGTTTTGTTGGACAAGAAGCCCATAGTTTGTGACATGAGATGGGTTGATTGGGAGTACATCAAGGACAATGAAGAGCACTATCCTGGAGTGCAAGACAGCTTCAATGCTTGTGGAGTAGCAGACTTTGTTGGGCAGAAGCTCACAAAGTGGAACGAGGCTTATTATGCAATTCTACTCCACGGCACACTTCTATCCAGATGGTAGGATAACTGGATGTCTGAAGGTACGAGGTACCAATCTACAGTTGCTGAATGGGCTCAGCATCAATGCCCCAGAAGAGCATGAGATGACTGATGTATATGCCAAGAAGAAGATGGATCATAACTCAATGTCAAACATGTATAAGGAGATCCCAAATGAAGCACTTGATACTTTCAAGTTTGGCTCAGTACATTATCTTCTATCAGGATTGCCAACCATCAATTGGATTTTGAGGCACACCTTATTGCCCAAGTCAGGTGATCACAAGATGATCAGAGGCCATGCGATCAATTTGCTTCATATATTTGATGTGCCACAGAAGTTCAAGGTGATGAGCCTCATGGTAGAGACCATTAAGAGGACAGCAGCTGATTAGAAGAGGAGCTGTGGTTATGCCCCTCAAATTCAGGAGCTCATTAACTCCAAGATGGGCACATGCATATACTTATTGGACAAGGAACATTTGCCTACTCGTCCAGATTTTGAAGATAATCAGGTTGTCATGAATGAGAATGAACCATCATCAGTTCAAGCACAAGCAAAGAAGGAGCAGGCAAGGAAGGAGAAAGCTGCCAAGATGCCAACTCAAGAGGAGGCATCTGAATATTTCTTGAAAACCAAACAAGAGCAGCTTGGTTACTTGATTGCATCCACACTGAGGATTGAGCAAGGACTGGCCACCCTCACTCAGAATTAGCAGAGCTTAGAGAGGATCATGGAACAAAAGTTCTATGACTTGGATGTCAAAGTAACAGAGATTCAGACTGCAGTGGAGCAGCTCCAGGAAGACATGCAAGAGAGGAGAGGCAAGACTACAACTGATGCATTTGCCAGAGTGCCACGAGCTCAGAGATCATATGCAGTGCCAGTTGCTGACACCAGAGCCACCACTTCTGCACCAGCTACAGCTTCAGTTCCACCAGCTCTAGCGTCCACTTCAGCCTCGACTCCGACCACGTCTACAGAAGGCTTCGTCCTTGGAGTGCTCCGGACTCCACCACCACCTGAAGATCAAGCCTGAGTGTCGACTTAGCACTATGCATTTTCTAGGAACTTTTTGGTAACTTGTTGCCAAAGGGGGAGAAGATGTATAGATCATAGGCTTCGAGAGAGAGTGTTGCTTTTATTCTCTCTTGCTTTATTTGGTGGTTTTTTCGAACTTTGTTTGCTTTTGTGTGAGATACTATGTCATTGCTCGTGAGACATTCATGATCATGTGTTTGATCATAAGCTACACTTAATGCTTGGTGAATGCTATTATCTTATCTATCTTATGTGATCATTCACTATTCTTGGTGATGAGTGCATGTATTTCATTCTTATCAATTAAAGCGCTCCACCAAGATGTATGTGACATGGAAGAGTAACCCATGACTCTAACTTGTCACATACTTCTCAAAGCGACGATATATTTCATGCTTATTATCATTTGTCGAAGCTTTGATCTATATGTTGTCATCAATTACCAAAAAGGGGGAGATTGAAAGTGCAACTATCCCTAGGTGGTTTTGGTAATTCATAACAACATATAGCTCATTGAGCTAATGCTATTCCAAGATGACTATTTCAGGAAAGCTCAATGATTGGCATGGCATGGATGTGAAAGTGGAACCCTCAAAATGCTAAGGACAAAGGATTGGCTCAAGCTCGAAAGCTCAAGACTCTTCATTTTATATTTTAGTGATCCAAGATCACATTGAATCTTTAGGAAAAGCCAATACTATCAAGGAGGGATGAGGTGTTGCTTAATGAGCCTCTTGCTTCATGTGCTTAGTGATATGCTCCAAAACCCTCAACTACTTTCCCATATCCACATATGACCTAAACCCTAAGCCAAACTCGGTCCTACCGATTCTTTCTATCCGGCGCCACCGAGTTCCATTTGTCATAAGCCACTGCCAAACCCTAGCAATTCGGTTCTACCGATAGGGATCTCGGTCTCACCGAGATGGGATTGCAAACTCTCTGTTTCCCTTTCGTAACTTTTCTGTCTCACCGAAAGAGCGAATCGGTCCCACCGAGATTGCAATGTAAATTCAGTGTTTCCTTTTTGTAACTTTTCGGTCTCACCGAAAGAGCAAATCGGTCCCACCGAGTTTGCCTGACCAACTCTCTGGTTAGCTAATTACCAAATCGGTCTCACCGAGTTTGTGTAATCGGTCTCACCGAGATTACGTTATGCCCAAACCCTAACCATATCGGTCCTACCGAGTTGCATGTCAGTCCCACCAAAATCTCTAACGGTCACTAGGTTTACCTTTTCGGTCCGACCGAGTTTGTTGATTCGGTCCCACCGAGATTGGAAAACTGTGTGTAACGGTTGGATTTTGTGTGGAGGCTATATATACCCCTCCACCTCCTCTTCATTCGTGGAGAGAGCCATCAGAACACATACACAATTCCAACTCATATGTTCTGAGAGAGAACCACCTACTCATGTGTTGAGACCAAGATATTCCATTCCTACCATATGAATCTTGATCTCTAGCCTTCCCCAAGTTGCTTTCCACTCAAACCTTCTTTCCACCAGATCCAAATCCTATGAGAGAGAGTTGAGTGTTGGGGAGACTATCATTTGAAGCACAAGAGCAAGGAGTTCATCATCAACACCATTTGTTACTTCTTGGAGAGTGGTGTCTCCTAGATTGGCTAGGTGTCACTTGGGAGCCTCCGACAAGATTGTGGAGTTGAACCAAGGAGTTTGTAAGGGCAAGGAGATCGCCTACTTCGTGAAGATCTACCGCTAGTGAGGCAAGTCCTTCGTGGGCGATGGCCATGGTGGGATAGACAAGGTTGCTTCTTCGTGGACCCTTCGTGGCCCCTTCGGGTGGAGCCCTCCGTGGACTCGCGCAACCGTTACCCTTCGTGGGTTGAAGTCTCCATCAACGTGGATGTAGGATAGCACCACCTATCCGAACCACGGGAAAAACATCCGTGTCTCCAATTGCGTTTGAATTCTCCAAACCCTTCCCTTTACATTCTTGCAAGTTGCATGCTTTACATTCCGCTGCTCATATACTCTTTGCATGCTTGCTTGATATGTATTGTGTATGTTGAAATTGTGCCTAAAACTCCACTCAAACCAAAAGGCCTAAAAATTGCAACTTTAGCACTAAGTGTCTAATCACCCCCCTCTAGACACATCTACTTCTAGATCCTACATGTGTCTCAGTGGCTCCGGTGTCCCTGCTCGTCGTTCCAATCCAAGCCGAGACACGGGTTCCAAGCGCCTACGCAACCAAGAGGATGTTCCCGAGGGCTCCAATGCCCCCAAGCGCAATGTCAAGACCACTGCTAGCAAGGTCAAGGAACCAACAAGGGACATGGATGAGATTCCCCTTGCTGAGTTTGTCCCTCTCAGGAAGATCAACCCCTATGTGCATCTGCATGCAAACTTCAGAGGGAATGAACTGTTTTGGACCAAGCAGCAGAATCTCATTTACTTGGATGTGATCAAGGCCAAGCAGAATCTGTATGTGGATGTGCACTGGGTTGACATGCATCACATGAGGGAGGAGAAGCATCGTCACTACTTTGGTGAGGCCTTGGACCTTATTGAGAAGTTTGCCATTGAGGATGTGATCTCTTTTCATCTGGACTATGACCCCAAGCTGGTGGCCCAGTTCTTTGCCTCGGTCCACTTCCACTCTGGGGAAGATCGGAGGATGACCTAGATGACCAATGGACGTCGGTTGACTGCTACTTGGAAGGAGTTCATGGAGTTGCTCAGAGTGCCAGATGAGGGGCTCCACACACCGGTTGGTGTTCGCCCTCATGCCAACACCGAGTCAGCTAACAAGGACAAGCTTATGCCATTCTATGTTGAGAAGAAACTAGCCAGTGGCAAGTCGACGTGGGTGCTCAACCCGTTCCTTGACATCATGCACCGGGTCTTCCGCCACTTTCTCTTTCCTCGCATTGGGGACAAGGACAAGGTGCATGCCTATCTTGTGGACATGTTGCTCATTTGTGAGGAGGCCCGAGTTTCTCAGACTCAACCACTTGATGTCTCACATATCATGTGGTGTGAGCTTCGGTTCACGGTATTCACCCGCAAGGTACCCATCTATGGTCCTTATCTGTTCCTCCTGATATCGAAGACTTGGGAGAGGATCTATCCCACGGAGGATTTTCTGGCCCCTGACTGGATTCGTCATGACTCCATCAGACTCCGCATCAAGCCCTAGTGGGCTAACACTACTACTCGTGCCGAGGCTGAGGCTACTAAGAAGGCAGTTGCTGAGGAGGAGATTGAGGAGGAGAGTGCGGCTGAGGACAGCTCTGTGGGATATGCACCTCCCTCCACTCAGCCCTCATGGGCGAAGAAGCTGAAGGCCATGATGAAGGCCTTGTTCTGCATGCAGGCCAAGGGGCAGTATCGGACTCACGTGGCCTCCAAGGAGAGTCGCCGCCGTGACAAGAAGATCATGAGGGTGTTTGGAGAGGATGTTTCTGGCGGCTCTGAGGAGCACATCACTCCAGAGGCTGAGTGGATGGCAAAACAAGGCTATAGGTGGACTGATTCTGAGGAGGAGCACATTCCCGTGGCCGATTCTGACGAGGAGCGTGCGAGCGACTACTCCGCTTGAGACACCACTTGTGTTGTAGGTGTCCTCTCTGCCTTTTTGGCGTCTCGATGCCAAAGGGGGAGAGAGTGTAGGGATTTGCCGTGTCGTGTTTGCTTCGCTTGTGTTTGGTTTGTTGAACTGTGTTTGCTTTGTTTTGGTTTGAGTTTATTTGAGCGTGTGAGACTTTTCTATCATATGGTGTAAGACATATGCACTCTATCTATCGCGAGCTTATGATATTGTGCTACTTAGTTCATGCTCTTATCTACTATCATGCTTAGTGTTAGCATTATTATTGCAACTTATGCCATGTCTATAAAATATAGGGGGAGTGTTGATTCTAGAATGTGTGCTGTGCAGTCCAAAGCACTCATCTAACTAGCACACATCTAGGGGGAGCCCGTCTATATTTTAGAGATGTATGGGTTGCTCATGTTCTATTCTTTCTCCCTTATGCAAATCCCATATTGTCATCAATCCACCAAAAGGGGGAGATTGTAAGGGCATACTTATCCCTAAGGTGTTTTGCTGATTGATGACAATGCATTTGCGGACTAATCGTGTGTCTCGAGTATTTCAGATAATTCATGACTAGGCACGAGACGGTTAGGAGCCCCTCGAAGATTATTGAAGACGACGGTTCTCTACATTCCTTTTTCAGTGGATTTGAGTCGTAGGAAAGCTGTACTATTAAGAGGGGGTCCGCTTTGGAAAGGTTTGGGTGGAATCGTCACGTACACGTTTACTCCTCTTTGCACCGCCTTTCCTTTAGCACCTTGGAGCATCTTTCATTTCTTCTTGTCTGTACCAAAAAGAAGTCTTCCTTTCTGTTGCTGTTCTGAGGCTTGCGGTAGTACTGCTCCTCCGAGCAGTAGTACCGCAGGCCCCTGCGGTAGTACCGCATGCCTTTGCGGTAGTACCGCAGGTGGTCACGATAGTATCGTTCCTTGGGAGCCGTAGTACCGTGAGCCCCAGTCCGGCACAGCAGGAGTAGCAGAAGTAGGAGCGGATGTAATTTTTTACATCCACTCCCCGCGCGGTAGTACCGCGTACCTTCAGCGGTAGTACTGTGTCAGACTTTTTTGCACTGTTTTGTTATCAGCAGTACTAGCCATGGACGTTTCTGTCCACGGCTTTCCCATGCTGGTCCAACCCTGCCTTGCGGTAGTACCGCAAGGTTGTGCGGTAGTACCGTAAGGCCTTGCGGTAGTACCGCTTGGCAGGCGCGGTAGTATCGCTTATCATGGGCTGGTCAAGTGGATAACGGTTGGATTTCTCTCTCCACTATATAAGGGGTATCTTCTTCTCCGAGTTGACCACCTCTTCCAACCCTAAGCTCCATTGTTGCTCCAAGCTCCATTTTCGCCCGATCTCTCCCTAGCCAATCAAACTTGCTGATTTTCTAGGGATTGGTTGATAAGGCCTCGATCTACACTTCCACCAAGAGAAATTCGATTCCCCCCACTAATCCCTTGTGGATCTTGTTACTCTTGGGTGTTTGAGCACCCTAGACGGTTGAGGTCACCGCGGAGCCATATTCCATTGTGGTGAAGCTTCATGGTGTTGTTGGGAGCCTTCAATTAAGTTGTGGATTGCCCCAACCTTGTTTGTAAAGGTCCGGTCGCCGCCTCCAAGGGCACCAATAGTGGAATCACGGCATCTCGCATTGTGTGAGGGCGTGAGGAGAATACGGTGGCCCTAGTGGCTTCTTGGGGAGCATTGTGCCTCCACACCGCTCTAACGGAGACGTACTTCCCCTCAAAAGGAAGGAACTTTGGTAACACATCCTCGTCTTCACCGGGTCCACTCTTGGTTATCTCTTACCTTTACTTGTGCAAGCCTTTGTTGGAACGTAGCAGAATTTTAAAATTTTCTACGCATCACCAGATCAATCTATGGAGTCATCTAGCAACGAGGGAGAGGAGTGCATCTACATACCCTTGTAGATCACGCGCGGAAGCGTTCAAGAGAACGGGGTTGATGGAGTCGTACTCGTCGTGATCCAAATCACCGATGACCTAGCGCCGAACGGACGGCACCTCCGTGTTCAACACACGTACGGTTGGGAAGACGTCTCCTCCAACTTGATCCAGCAAGGGGGAAGGAGAGGTTGATGAAGATCCTGCAGCACGACGGCATGGTGGTGGAAGCAACGGTGACCTCGGCAGGGCTTCGCCAAGCTCAGGGAGAGGGAGGAGTGTCACGGGAGGGAGAGGGAGGCGCCAGGGGCTAGGGTGCGGCTGCCCTCCCTCCCCCCACTATATATAGGACCCCTAGGGGGGGCGCCGGCCCTAGGAGATTGAATCTCCAAGGGGGGGCTGCGGCCAAGGGGGGTGGAGTGCCCCCCAAGCCAAGTGGGGCGCCCCCACCCCTAGGGTTTCCTACCCTAGGCGCAGGGGAGGCCCATGGGGGGGGGGCGCACCAGCCCACTAGGGGCTGGCTCCCCTCCCACTTAAGCCCATGGGGCCCTCCGGGATAGGTGGCCCCACCCGGTGGACCCCCGGGACCCTTCCGGTGGTCCCGGTACAATACCGATTACCCCCGAAACCTTCCCGATGGCCGAAACTTGACTTCCTATATATAAAAATCTACACCTCCGGACCATTCCGAAAGTCCTCGTGACATCCGGGATCTCATCTGGGACTCCGAACAACTTTCGGGTTACCGTATGCTAATATCTCAACAACCCTAGCGTCACCGAACCTTAAGTGTGTAGACCCTACGGGTTCGGGAGACACGCAGACATGACCGAGACGACTCTCCGGTCAATAACCAACAGCGGGATCTGGATACCCATGTTGGCTCCCACATGTTCCTCGATGATCTCATCGGATGAACCACGATGTCGAGGGTTCAATCAATCCGTATACAATTCCCTTTGTCAATCGGTACGTTACTTGCCTGAGACTCGATCGTCGGTATCCCAATACCTCGTTCAATCTCGTTACCGGCAAGTCACTTTACTCGTACCATAATGCATGATCCTGTGATCAACCACTTGGTCACATTGAGCTCATTATGATGATGCATTACCGAGGGGGCCCAGAGATACCTCTCCGTCATACGGAGTGACAAATCCCAGTCTCGATTCGTGCCAACCCAACAAACACTTTCGGAGATATCCGTAGTGTACCTTTATAGTCACCCAGTTACGTTGTGACGTTTGGCACACCCAAAGCACTCCTACGGTATCCGGAAGTTGCACAATCTCATGGTCTAAGGAAATGATACTTGACATTCGGAAAAGCTATAACAAACGAACTACACGATCTTTGAGCTATGCTTAGGATTGGGTCTTGTCCATCACATCATTCTCCTAATGATGTGATCCTGTTATCAATGACATCCAATGTCCATACTCAAGAAACCATGACTATCTTTTGATCAACGAGCCAGTCAACTAGAGGCTCACTAGGGACGTGTTGTGGTCTATGTATTCACACATGTATTACTATTTCCGGATAACACAATTATAGCATGAACAATAGACAATTATCATGAACAAAGAAATATAATAATAACCATTTTATTATTGCCTCTAGGGCATATTTCCAATAGTCTCCCACTTGCACTAGAGTCAATAGTCTAGTTACATTGTGATGAATCGAACACCCATGCAGTTCTGGTGATGATCATGTTTTGCTCTAGGGAGAGGTTTAGTCAATGGATCTGCCACATTCAGGTCCGTATGTACTTTACAAATATCTATGTCTCCATTTTGAACACTTTCACGAATGGAGTTGAAGCGACGCTTGATATGCCTGGTCTTCCTATGAAACACGGGCTCCTTGGCAAGGGCAATAGCTCCAGTGTTGTCACAGAAGAGAGTCATCGGGCCCGACGCATTGGGTATGACTCCTAGGTCGGTAATGAACTCCTTCACCCAGATTGCCTCTCGACGCTTGATATGCCTGGTCTTCCTGTGAAACATGGGCTCCTTGGCAAGGGCAATAGCTCCAGTGTTGTCACAGAAGAGAGTCATCAGGCCCGACGCATTGGGTATGACTCCTAGGTCGGTAATGAACTCCTTCACCCAGATTGCCTCTTGTGCTGCTTCCGAGGCTGCCATGTACTCCGCTTCACATGTAGATCCCGCCACAACACTTTGCTTGCAACTGCACCAGCTTACTGCCCCACCATTAAAAATATACACGTATCCGGTTTGTGACTTAGAGTCATCCAGATCTGTGTCGAAGCTAGCATCGACGTAACCCTTTACGACGAGCTCTTCGTCACCTCCATAAACGAGAAACATATCCTTAGTCCTCTTCAGGTACTTTAGGATATTCTTGACCGCTGTCTAGTGTTCCATGCCGGGATTACTTTGGTACCTACCTACCAAACTTACGGCAAGGTTTACATCAGGTCTGGGACACAACATAGCATACATGATAGACCCTATGGCCGAGGCATAGGGGACGACACTCATCTTTTCTCTATATTCTGCCATGGTCGGGCATTGAGCCGTGCTCAATCTCATACCTTGCAATACAGGCAAGAACCCCTTCTTTGACTGATCCATATTGAACTTCTTCAATATCTTGTCAAGGTACGTACTCTGTGAAAGACCAATGAGGCGTCTCGATCTATCTCTATAGATCTTGATGCCTAATATGTAAGCAGCTTCTCCAAGATCCTTCATTGAAAAACACTTGTTCAAGTAGGCCTTTATGCTTTCCAAGAATTCTATATCATTTCCCATCAACAGTATGTCATCCACATACAATATGAGAAATGCTACAGAGTTCCCACTCACTTTCTTGTAAATGCAGGCTTCTCCATAAGTCTGCGTAAACCCAAACGCTTTGATCATCTCATCAAAACGAATGTTCCAACTCCGAGACGCTTGCACCAGCCCATAAATCGAGTGTTGGAGCTTGGGCACCTTGTCAGCATTCTTAGGATCGACAAAACCTTCCGGCTGCATCATATACAATTCTTCCTTAAGGAAACCATTAAGGAATGCCATTTTGAAATCCATTTGCCATATCTCATAATCATAGAATGCGGCAATTGCTAACATGATTCGGACGGACTTCAGCTTCGCTACGGGTGAGAAAGTCTCATCATAGTCAACCCCTTGAACTGTTGGAAATATGCCCTAGAGGCAATAATAAAATGGTTATTATTATATTTCTTTGTTCATGATAATTGTCTATTGTTCATGCTATAATTGTGTTATCCGGAAATTGTAATGCATGTGTGAATACATAGACCACAACACGTCCCTAGTGAGCCCCTAGTTGACTAGCTCGTTGATCAAAAGATAGTCATGGTTTCCTGACTATGGACATTGGATGTCATTGGTAACGGGATCACATCATTAGGAGAATGATGTGATGGACAAGACCCAATCCTAAGCTTAGCTCAAAGATCGTGTAGTTCGTTTATTGTAGCTTTTCTGAATGTCAAGTATCATTTCCTTAGACCATGAGATTGTGAAACTCCCGGATACCGTAGGAGTGCCTTGGGTGTGCCAAACGTCACAACGTAACTGGGTGACTAAAGGTACATTACAGGTATCTCCGAAAGTGTCTGTTGGGTTGGCACGAATCGAGACTGGGATTTGTCACTCCGTATGACGGAGAGGTATCTCTGGGCCCACTCGGTAATGCATCATCATAATGAGCTCAATGTGATCAAGTGGTTGATCACGGGATCATGCATTACGGTACGAGTAAAGTGACTTGCCGGTAACGAGACTGAACAAGGTATTGGGATACCGACGATCGAGTCTCGGGCAAGTAACGTACCGATTGACAAAGGGAATTGTATACGGATTGATTGAATCCTCGACATCGTGGTTCATCCGATGAGATCATCATGGAGCATGTGGGAGCCAACATGGGTATCTAGATCCCGCTGTTGGTTATTGACCGGAGAGTCGTCTCGGTCATGTCTGCATGTCTCCCGAACCCGTAGGGTCTACACACTTAAGGTTCGGTGACGCTAGGGTTGTTAGGAAGACTTGTATGCGATTACCAAATGTTGTTCGGAGTCCTGGATGAGATCCCGGATGTCACGAGGAGTTCCGGAATGGTCCGGAGGTGAAGATTTATATGTAGGAAGTTGTCATACGGTCACCGGAAAGGTTCGGGGGCATAGCGGTATTGTACCGGGGCCACCGGAGGGGTTCCGGGGGTCCACCGGGAGGGTCCACCTCTCTCGGAGGGCCTAATGGGCTGTAGAATAAAGGGGAACCAGCCCTACATGGGCTGGCCATATCCCCCCTTGGGCCCATGCGCCTAGGGTTCGGGGGGAAACCCTAAAGGGGGCGCCCCCTTGCTTGGGGGGCAAGCCCCCTCCCCTTGGCCGCCGCCCCCCTCTAGATCTCATCTAGAGGGGGCCGGCCCCCTTTCTCCTTCCCCTATAAATAGAGGGGCAAGGGGAGGGCTGCACACAACATCCAAGGCGCAGCCCCTCCCCTCCCCAACACCTCTCCTCCTCCATAAGAGCTTGGCGAAGCCCTGCCGGAGTACTGCAGCTTCACCACCACCACACCATCGTGCTGCTGTTGGAGCCCTCTTCCTCAACCTCTCCCTCCTCCTTGCTGGATCAAGGCGCGGGAGACGTCCTCGCTTCGTACGTGTGTTGAACACGGAGGTGCCGTCCGTTCGGCGCTAGGATCTTCGGTGATTTGGATCACGACGAGTATGACTCCATCAACCCCGTTCTCTTGAACGCTTCCGCTCGTGATCTACAAGGGTATGTAGATGCACACCTCTCTCCCTCGTTGCTAGATGACTCCATAGATTGATCTTGGTGATGCGTAGAAAATTTTAAAATTCTGCTACGTTCCCCAACATGAACTTGTCGATAACCCTTAGTGACAAGCCGAGCTTTATAGGTGGTTACATTAGCATCCGCGTCTGTCTTCTTCTTAAAGATCCATTTATTTTCTATGGCTCGCCGATCATCGGGCAAGTTAGTCAAAGTCCATACTTCGTTTTCATACATGGATCCTATCTCGGATTTCATGGCTTCCAGCCATTTGTCAGAATCTGGGCCCGCCATCACTTCTTCATAGTTCGAAGGTTCACCGTTGTCTAACAACATGATTTCCAGGACAGGGTTGCCGTATCACTCTGGTGCGGAACGTGTCCTTGTGGACCTACGAAGTTCAGTAGCAACTTGATCTAAAGTTTCATGATCATCATCATTAACTTCCTCTCTAGTCGGTGCAGGCACCTCAGGAACATTTTCTTGAGCTGCGCCACTTACCGGTTCAAGAGGTAATACTTCATCGAGTTCTACTTTCCTCCCACTTATTTCTTTCGAGAGAAACTCTTTCTCTAGAAAGGATCCATTCTTGGCAACAAAGATCTTGCCTTCGGATCTGAGGTAGAAGGTATACCCAATAGTTTCTTTAGGGTATCCTATGAAGACGCATTTTTCTGACTTGGGTTCGAGCTTTTCAGGTTGAAGTTTCTTGACATAAGCATCACATCCCCAAACTTTTAGAAACGACAGCTTATGTTTGTTTCCAAACCATAATTTATACGGTGTCGTCTCAACGGATTTCGACGGAGCCCTATTTAAAGTGAATGCGGCAGTCTCTAAAGCATAGCCCCAAAATGACAGTGGTAAATAGGTTAGAGACATCATAGATCGCACCATATCCAATAGAGTGCGATTACGATGTTCGGACACACCATTACGCTAAGGTGTTCCAGGCGGCGTGAGTTGTGAAACTATTCCACATTTCCTTAAGTGTGTGCCAAATTCATGACTCAAGTATTCCCCCCCCCATGATCTGATCACAAGAACTTGATTTTTCTATCACGTTGATTCTCAACCTCATTCTGAAATTCCTTGAACTTTTCAAAGGTCTCGGACTTGTGTTTCATTAAGTAGACATACCCATATCTACTCAATTCATTAGTGAGGGTGAGAACATAACGATAGCCACCGCGAGCCTCAACACTCATTGGACGCACACATCAGTATGTATGATTTCCAATAAGTTGGTTGCTCGCTCCATTGTTCCTGAGAACGGAGTCTTGGTCATTTTACCCATGAGGCATGGTTCGCACGTGTCAAATGATTCGTAATCAAGAGACTCGAAAAGTCCATCTGCATGGAGCTTCTTCATGCGTTTAACACCTATGTGACCAAGGCGGCAGTGCCACAAGTACGTGGGACTATCATTATCAACCTTACATCTTTTGGTATTCACACTATGAATATGTGTAACATTACGCTCGAGATTCATTAAGAATAAACCATTCACCAGCGAAGCATGACCATAAAACATATCTCTCATATAAATAGAACAACCATTATTCTCGGATTTAAATGAGTAGCCATCTCGAATTAAACGAGATCCTGATACAATGTTCATGCTCAAAGCTGGCACTAAATGACAATTATTGAGGTTTAAAACTAATCCCGTAGGTAAATGTAGAGGCAGCGTGCCGACGGCGATCACATCGACCTTGGAACCATTCCCGACGCGCATCGTCACCTCGTCCTTCGCCAGCCTCCCTTATTCCGCAGCTCCTGCTTTGAGTTACAAATGTGAGCAACCGCACTGGTATCAAATACCCAGGAGCTACTACGAGTACTGGTAAGGTACACATCAATTACATGTATATCACATATACCTTTAGTGTTGCGTCCTTCTTATCCGCTAAGTATTTGGGGCAGTTCCGCTTCTAGTGACCACTTCCCTTGCAATAAAAACACTCAGTCTCAGGCTTGGGTCCATTCTTTGACTTCTTCCCGGCAGCTTGCTTACCGGGCGTGGCAACTCCCTTGCCGTCCTTCTTGAAGTTCTTTTTACCCTTGCCTTTCTTGAACTTAGTGGTTTTATTCACCATCAACACTTGATGTTCCTTTTTGATTTCCACCTCCGCTGATTTCAGCATTGAATATACCTCAGGAATTGTGTTTTCCATCCCCTGCATATTGAAGTTCATCACAAAGCTCTTGTAGCTCGGTGGAAGCGACTGAAGGATTCTGTCAATGACCGTGTCATCCGGGAGATTAACTCCCAGCTGAGTCAAGCGGTTATGCAACCCAGGCATTTTGAGTATGTGCTCACTGACAGAACTATTTTCCTCCATCTTACAACTGAAGAACTTGTCGGAGACTTCATATCTCTCGACCTGGGCATGAGCTTGGAAAACCATTTTCAGCTCTTCGAACATCTCATATGCTCCGTGTCTCTCAAAACGCTTTTGGAGCCCCGGTTCTAAGCTGTAAAGCATGCCGCACTGAACGAGGGAGTAATCATCAGCACGTGACTTCCAAGCGTTCATAACGTCTTGGTTCTCTGGGATGGGTGCGTCACCTAGCGGTGCTTCTAGGACATAATCTTTCTTGGCAGCTATGAGGATGATCCTCAGGTTCCGGACCCAGTCCATATAGTTTCTACCATCATCTTTCAGCTTGGTTTTCTCTAGGAACGCGTTGAAGTTGAGGGCAACATTAGCGTGGGCCATTTGATCTACAAGACATAGTGTAAAGATTTTAGACTAAGTTCATGATAATTAAGTTCATCTAATCAAATTATTCAATGAACTCCCACTCAGATAGACATCCCTCTAGTCATCTAAGTGAAACATGATCCGAGTCAACTAGGCCGTGTCCGATCATCACGTGAGACGGACTAGTCAACATCGGTGAACATCTTCATGTTGATCGTATCTTCTATATGACTCATGCTCGACCTTTCGGTCTTCCGTGTTCCGAGGCCATGTCTGTACATGCTAGGCTCGTCAAGTCAACCTAAGTGTATTGCATGTGTAAATCTGGCTTACACCCGTTGTATTCGAACGTTAGAATCTATCACACCCGATCATCACGTGGTGCTTCGAAACAACGAACCTTCGCAACGGTGCACAGTTAGGGGGAACACTTTCTTGAAATTATTACGAGGGATCATCTTATTTAAGCTACCGTCGTTCTTAGCAAATAAGATGCAAAACATGATAAACATCACATGCAATCAAATAGTGACATGATATGGCCAATATCATTTGCTCCTTTTGATCTCCATCTTCGGGGCTTCATGATCATCGTTGTCACTGGCATGACACCATGATCTCCATCATCATGATCTCCATCATCATGATCTCCATCATCGTGATCTCCATCATCGTGTCTTCTTGAAGTTGTCTCGTCATCTATTACTTCTCCTACTATGGCTAATGCTCTAGCAATAAAGTAAAGTAATTACATGACGTTTATGTTGACACGCAGGTCATAAATAAATTAAGACAACTCCTATGGCTCCTGCCGGTTGTCATACTCATCGACATGCAAGTCGTGATTCCTATTACAAGAACATGATCAATCTCATACATCACATATATCATTCATCACATCCTTTTGGCCATATCACATCACACAACACATGCTGCAAAAACAAGTTAGACGTCCTCTAATTGTTGTTGCAAGTTTTTACGTGGCTTCTATAGGTTTCTAGCAAGAACGTTTCTTACCTACGCCAAAACCACAACGTGATATGCCAATTTCTATTTACCCTTCATAAGGACCCTTTTCATCGAATCCGATCCGACTAAAGTGGGAGAGACAGACACCCGCTAGCCACCTTATGCAACTAGTGCATGTCAATCGGTGGAACCCGTCTCACGTAAGCGTACGTGTAAGGTCGGTCCGGGCCGCTTCATCCCATGATGCCACCGAATCAAGATAAGACTAGTAACGGCAAGCAAATTGACAATATCCACGCGCCACAACTATTTTGTGTTCTACTCGTGCATAGAAACTACACATAGACCTAGCTCATGATGCCACTGTTGGGGAACTTAGCAGAATTTTAAAATTTTCTACGCATCACCAAGATCAATCTATGGAGTCATCTAGCAACGAGGGAGAGGGGAGTGCATCTACATACCCTTGTAGATCGCGCGCGGAAGCGTTCAAGAGAACGGGGTTGATGGAGTCGTACTCGTCGTGATCCAAATCACCGATGACCTAGCACCGAACGGACGACACCTCCGCGTTCAACACACGTACGGTTGGGAAGACGTCTCCTCCAACTTGATCCAGCAAGGGGGAAGGAGAGGTTGATGAAGATCCAGCAGCACGACAGCGTGGTGGTGGAAGCAACGGTGATCTAGGCAGGGCTTCGCCAAGCTCAGGGAGAGGGAGGAGTGTCACGGGAGGGAGAGGGAGGCGCCAGGGGCTAGGGTGCGGCTGCCCTCCCTCCCCCCACTATTTATAGGACCCCTAGGGGGGCGCCGGCCCTAGGAGATTGAATCTCCAAGGGGGCGGCGGCCAAGGGGGCTGGAGTCCCCCCCAAGCCAAGTGGGGCACCCCCACCCCTAGGATTTCCAACCGGCGCAGGGGAGGCCCATGGGGGGGGGGCGCACCAGCCCACTAGGGGCTGGTTCCCCTCCCACTTCAGCCCATGGGGCCCTCCGGGATAGGTGGCCCCACCCGGTGGACCCCCGGGACCCTTCCGGTGGTCCCGGTACAATACCGATTACCCCCGAAACCTTCCCGATGGCCGAAACTTGACTTCCTATATATAAATCTTCACCTCCGGACCATTCCGAAACTCCTCGTGACGTCCATGATCTCATCCGGGACTCTGAACAACTTTCGGGTTACCGTATGCTAATATCTCAACAACCCTGGCATCACCGAACCTTAAGTGTGTAGACCCTACGGGTTCGGGAGACACACGAACATGACCGAGACAACTCTCCGGTCAATAACCAACAACAGGACCTGGATACCCATGTTGGCTCCCACATGTTCCTCGATGATCTCATCGGATGAACCATGATGTCGAGGATTCAATCAATCCATATACAATTCCCTTTGTCAATCGGTATGTTACTTGCCTGAGACTCGATCGTCGGTATCCCAATACCTCGTTAAATCTCGTTACCGGCAAGTCACTTTACTCATACCGTAATGCATGATCCCGTGATCAACCACTTGGTCACATTGAGCTCATTATGATGATGCATTACTGAGTGGGCCCAAAGATACCTCTCCGTCATACGGAGTGACAAATCCTAGTCCCGATTCATGCCAACCCAACAGACACTTTCGGAGATACCCGTAGTGTACCTTTATAGTCACCCAGTTACGTTGTGACGTTTGGCACACCCAAAGCACTCCTACGGTATCCGGGAGTTGCACAATCTCATGGTCTAAGGAAATGATACTTGACATTCGGAAAAGCTATAGCTAACGAACTACATGATCTTTGAGCTATGCTTAGGATTGGGTCTTGTCCATCACATCATTCTCCTAATGATGTGATCCCGTTATCAATGACATCCAATGTCCATACTCAGGAAACCATGACTATCTTTTGATCAAGGAGCCAATCAACTAGAGGCTCACTAGGGACGTGTTGTGGTCTATGTATTCACACATGTATTACGATTTCCGGATAATACAATTATAGCATGAACAATAGACAATTATCATGAACAAAGAAATATAATAATAACCATTTTATTATTGCCTCTAGGGCATATTTCCAACAGCCTTTTAGTGTTACTTCTCTTGTTTGCTTGAGTGCTTGTTGTTGTTGCATCATATAGGTTGCTCACCTAGTTGCACATCTAGACAACCTACTTTGATGCAAACTTTAATTTGGTAAAGAAAAGATAAAAATTGTTAGTTGCCTATTCAACCCCCCCTCTAGTCAACCATATTGATCCTTTCACCTTATAATGAGCTTTGCCTATTTTTGGGGAGTGAAGAATTGACACATAAAAATAGTTGGTTGAAGTATTCATTCTCACGGGTGACATTAAACTAAACTAAAGAATATCTATATGTTTTGCATGGTAAATTGCAATGAGAATGGTTATATTGCCAACTATAGAAAGATGGGAAAACCAATAGAATATAAAAAGGAATATTAATGAAAGGGTAAAGATTTCCACTTTCCCTCCTATTGTCTCTCATGATGAAATAGTTAACGAGGATGAGCTCCCTATCCAATCAATCTCTTCAACAAGAAGCTTGAAAAAATTAATTAAACCCACACATGATGTGGTGAAGAAGAAGAAAAGAAGAAAGAATAGAGGTAAAAAGGTACCTCTCCCAAGTAGTGTTGCTCCTATTATTGTTGTGCCTCATGAAAATGAATCAAAAATAATCGTGGAGGAAGATGCACTTGATGATGATATTGCTTCTATGTCTAATGGCACAATGTCCGAGAGCACTATTGATGATGATTTTGTTATGCCCATTTCTTGTTATGGTGATTATGATTGGGAAGATAATGATACTTCTTACAATCTTGGAAATATTTTTGGCACCAACTTGGGAAATTATGATGATGGCAATTACTATACCGTTGGTGCTATTCATACTAATAATGATGAGAATGATTATGCTTATGATATGCCAAGCCACGAGCTTGGGGATGCTATGTGCTACCTCTTGAGCACTGTGTTGGATTTCCCCGAAGGGGAAAGGATGATGCATCAAAGTAGCATAAGTATTTCCCTCAATTTTTGAGAACCAAGGTATCAATCCAGTAGGAGGTTGCGCGCGCGTCCCTAGTACCTGCACAAAAAAAAACTCCTCACAACTAACGCGATAAGGGGTTGTCAATCCCTTCACGGTCACTTACGAGAGTGAGATCTGATAGATATGATAAGATAATATTTTTGGTATTTTTTGTGATAAAGATGCAAAGTAAAATAAAAACAAAGTAAAAAGCAAAGGAAATAACTAAGTATTGGAAGATTAATATGATGAAGATAGACCCGGGGACCATAGGTTTCACTAGTGGCTTCTCTCAAGAGCATAAGTATTTTACGGTGGGTGAACGAATTACTGTTGAGCAATTGACATAATTGAGCATAGTTATGAGAATATCTAGGTATGATCATGTATATAGGCATCACATCCAAGACAAATAGACCGACTCCTGCCTGCATCTACTACTATTACTCCACTCATCGACCGCTATCCAGCATGCATCTAGAGTACTAAGTTCATGAAAACAGAGTAACGCCTTAAGCAAGATGACATGATGTAGAGGGATAAATTCATGCAATATGATACAAACCCCATCTTGTTATCCTCGATGGCAACAATACAATACGTGCCTTGCTGCCCCTACTATCACTGGCAAAGGACACCGCAAGATTGAACCCAAAGCTAAGCACTTCTCCCATTGCAAGAAAGATCAATCTAGTAGGCCAAACCAAACTGATAATTCTAAGAGACTTGCAAAGATAACCAATCATACATAAAAGAATTCAAAGAAGATTCAAATATTGTTCATAGATAATCTTGATCATAAACCCACAATTCATCGGTCTCAACAAACACACCGCAAAAAGAAGATTACATGGAATAGATCTCCACAAGAGAGGGGGAGAACATTGTATTGAGATCCAAAAATAGAGAACAAGCCATCTAGCTAATAACTATGGACCCGAAGGTCTGAGGTAAACTACTCACACTTCATCGGAGAGGCTATGGTGTTGATGTAGAAGCCCTCCGTGCTGGATGCCCCCTCCGGCGGAGCTCTGAAACAGGCCCCAAGATGGTATCTCATGGATACAGGAAGTTATGGCGGTGGAATTAGGGTTTTGGCTTCGTATCTGTTCGTTTGGGGGTACGTAGGTATATATAGGAGGAAGGAGTACGTCGGTGGAGCAACAAGGGCCCCACGAGGGTGGAGGGCGCGCCTGGGGGGGAGGCGCACCCCCTACCTCATGGCCTCCTTCTTTGTTTCTTGATGTATGGTCCAAGTCTCCTGGATCATGTTCGGTGAGAAAATCACGTCCCCGAAGGTTTCATTCTGTTTGGACTCCGTTTGATATTCCTTTTCTTTGAAACCCTGAAATAGGCAAAAAAACAACAATTCTGGGCTGGGCCTCTGGTTATTAGCGAAAGAAAATAAAAGACCACTTCAAGGTACTGTAATGAACTCATTATTTATTTATATTGGTGTTAAACCTACTGTATTCCAACTTATCTATGGTTTATAAGCTATTTTACTAGCCATAGATTCATCAAAATAAGCAAACAACACACAAAAAAGAGAATCTGTCAAAAACAGAACAGTCTGTAGTAATCTATAGCTAGCGCAAGATCTGGAACCCCAAAAATTCTAAAATAAATTTATGGACGTGAGGAATTTATCTATTAATCATATTAAAAAAGAATTAACTAAATATAACTTTCCAAATAAAAATAGCATCAGTTCTCGTGAGAGCTAAAGTTTCTGTTTTTTACAGCAAGATATCAAGACTTCCCCCAAGTCTTCCCAACGGTTCTACTTGGCACAAACACTAATTAAACACAAAAAACACAACCAAAACAGAGGCTAGGTAAATTATTTATTACTAAACAGGATCAAAAAGCAAGGAATAAAAATAAAATTGGGTTGCCTCCCAACAAGCGCTATCGTTTAACGCCCCTAGCTAGGCATAAAAAGCAAGGATAGATATAGGTATTGCCATCTTTGGTAGGCAATCCATAAGTGGCTCTCATAATAGATTCACAAGGTAATTTAATTTTCTTTCTAGGAAAGTGTTCCATGCCTCTCCTTAACAGAAATTGGAATCTAATATTTCCTTCCTTCATATCAATAATTGCACCAATCGTTCTAAGGAAAGGTCTACCAAGGATAATAGGACATGAAGGATTGCAATCTATATCAAGAACGATAAAATCTACGGGCAGCTAATTCCTATTTGCAACAATAAGAATATCATTAATTCTTCCCATAGGTTTCTTAATAGTGGAATCCGCAAGGTGCAAGCTTAAAGAGCAATCATCAAAATCACGGAAACCTAGCAAATCACACAAAGTCTTTGGAATCGTGGAAAAACTAGCACCCAAATCACACAAAGCATAGCATTCATGATCTTTAATCTTAATTTTAATAGTAGGTTCCCACTCATCATAAAGTTTTCTAGGGATAGAAACTTCCAACTCAAGTTTTTCTTCATAAGATTGCATCAAAGCGTCAACAATATGTTTGGTAAAGGCTTTATTTTGACTATAAGCATGAGGATAATTTAGCACGGATTGCAACAAGGAAATACAATCTATCAAAGAGAAATTATCATAATTAAATTCCTTGAAATCCAAAATAGTGGGTTCATTAATATTTAAAGTTTTGGCTTCTTCAATCCCACTTTTAACAATTTTAGCATCAAGATCTAAAGACTCTGAATTTTTGGAACGCCTTCTAGGTAAAGGTGGATCATATTCAGTCCCATCATTATCAAGATTCATATTACAAAACAAATATTTAATAGGGGACACATCAATAACTTTTAGATCTTCATCTTTATTATCATGAAAACTAGAAGAACACGCTTTTATAAAGCAATCTTTCTTAGCACGCATCCTAGCGGTTATTTATTTGCACTCATCAATGGAAATTCTCATGGCTTTGAGAGACTCATTGATATCATGCTTAGGAGGAATAGATCTAAGTTTCAAAGAATCAACATCAAGAGAAATTCTATCAACGTTCCTAGCCAACTCATCAATCTTAAGCATTTTTTCTTCAATCAAAGCATTGAAATTCTTTTGCGAAGTAATAAATTCTTTAATATTAGATTAAAAATCAGAGGGCATCTTATTACAATTTCCATAAGAAATGTTGTAGGAATTACCATAATTATTAGAGGGATTACTAGGATAAGGCCTAGAATTAAAGTTTCCTCTATATGCATTGTTACCAAAATTATTCCTACCAACAAAATTCACATCCATAGATTCATTATTATTCTCAATCAAAGTAGACAAGGGCATATCATTAGGATAAGAAGAAACACTCTTACTAGCAAATAATTTCATAAGTTCATCCATCTTTCCACTCAAAACATTAATTTCTTCTATCGCATGCACCTTTTTATTAGTAGATCTTTCAGTATGCCATTGAGAATAACTAACCATAATATTATCTAGGAGTTTAGTAGCTTCTCCTAAAGTGATTTCCATAAAAGTGCCTCCTGTGGCCGAATCTAAAAGATTTCTAGAAGCAAAATTCAATCCAGCATAATTTTTTTGTATAATCATCCACAAATTCAAACCATGATTAGGGCAATTACGTATCATTAATTTCATCCTCTCCCAAGCTTGTCCAACATGTTCATGATCAAGTTGCTTAAAATTCATAATATCGTTTCTAAGGGAGATGATCTTAGCAGGAGGAAAATACTTAGATATAAAAGCATCTTTACACTTGTTCCAAGAATCAATACTATTTTTAGGCAAAGACGAAAACCAAGCTTTAGCACGATCTCTAAGAGAAAAAGGAAATAGCTTCAATTTAACAATATCATTGTCCACATATTTCTTCTTTTGCATATCACACAAATCAATGAAGCTATTTAGATGGGTAGCGGCATCTTCACTAGGAAGGCCGTAAAACGGATCTTTCATGACAAGATTCAGCAAAGCGGCATTAATTTCACAAGATTCTGCATCGGTAAGAGGAACAATCGGAGTGCTAATAAAATCATTGTTGTTGGTATTGGTAGTCACACAATTTAGTGTTATCTTAAGCCATCGTGACAAGCAAGCAATCCAACACACAAGCAAACAAAAAGCAAGCGGGCAAAAGGAGGCAAATAGAGATAGAGAGGGAGGATAGAGAGAGAGGGCGAATAAAATGGCAAGGGTGAAGTGGGGGAGAGGAAAACAAGAGGCAAATGGCAAATAATGTAATGCGGGAGATAAGGATTGTGATGGGTACTTGTTATGTTGACTTTTGCGCAGACTCCCCGGCAACGGCGCCAGAAATGGCTCGTTGTCGGGAGTCAGATCTTGACTTGCGCGAACCTCCCCGGCAACAGTGCCAGAAATGGCTCGTTGTCGGGAGTCAAATCTTGACTTGCGTGAACTTCCCCAGCAACGGCGCCAGAAATTCTTCTTGCTACCTCTTGATCACTGTGTTGGATTTCCCCAAAGAGGAAAGGATGATGCAGCAAAGTAGCGTAAGTATTTCCCTCGGTTTTTGAGAACCAAGGTATCAATCCAGTAGGAGAGGCTATGGTGTTGATGTAGAAGCCCTCCATGCTGGATGCCCCCTCCAGTGGAGCTCTGAAACAGGCCCCAAGATGGTATCTCATGGATACAGGAAGTTACGACGGTGGAATTAGGGTTTTGGCTTCGTATCTGATCGTTTGGGGGTACGTAGGTATATATAGGAGGAAGGAGTACGTCGGTGGAGCAACAAGGGGCCCACGAGGGTGGAGGGCGCGCCTTGGGGGGGGGGGAGGCGCGCCCCCTACCTCATGGCCTCCTCCTTTGTTTCTTGATGTAGGGTCCAAGTCTCCTGGATCATGTTCAGTGAGAAAATCACGTCCCCAAAGGTTTCATTCCGTTTGGACTCCATTTGATATTCCTTTTCTTTGAAACCCCGAAATAGGCAAAAAAACAACAATTCT
This sequence comes from Triticum urartu, assembly GCF_003073215.2. Lineage (NCBI taxonomy): Eukaryota > Viridiplantae > Streptophyta > Magnoliopsida > Poales > Poaceae > Triticum > Triticum urartu. Next base: position 297,550,860 of record NC_053022.1, read on the forward strand.
GGGCTGGGCCTCTGGTTAATAGGTTAGTCCCAAAAATAATATAAAAGTGGATAATAAAGCCCAATAATGTCCAAAACAGTAGATAATATAGCATGGATCAATAAAAAATTATAGATACGTTGGAAACGTATCACTATGTTTGATGAGAATGACATGTTTGAGAATTTATTTGCTGCAATTGTTTGTCCCAAGCTTGGGGGTGCTATGCTTAATGGAGATGATCTTTTTAGTCCCCTTACTTTGAATGATCAAATTTGCTATGATGATTGCATGCCTCCTACTTATGATGATTATTGTGATGATAATTATGTTATAAAAAGTAGTGATAATTATTGTCATAATTTTGAATATCCTTTTACTAGACATTACTCTCTTAATGTGGGAACAATTTTTAGTATTCAAGTTTCATATGATACTCCCACTATTGTGAATGAGAATAAAATTGCTTATATGGAGAGTAATAAAATTTATATGCTTACGGATCATGAAAAGAATGTTTTATGTGATGGTTATATTGATGAATCTATTCATGATGCTACTGAAAATTATTATGAGAGAGGAACTTATGATTCATGATGCTCTTGTTATGTTTCAATCCGTATCTTTTATGCGAGCATCATTGAACTCATCATGCCTAGCTAAAAGGCATTAAAGAAAAGTGCTTGTTGGGAGACAACCCAACACTTTTACCTACTGTATTTGTGTGTTCACATGATTAAGCTACTATATTGATCATGTTTTATAGCTTTCGTTTCAATAAAGTGCCAAATAAAGCCTTTGGGATGGTCTATGGTGATAGTTGATTTGATCTTGCTGAAAAACAGAAACTTTTGCGCTTAGGAAAATAATTCTCATTTGTAACAGAAGCATAATAAAATACTAATTCTTTTTGAAGAAGATTGATAGACAAATTTCCCAGGTTTTCCTATTTTTCAGAATTTTTGGAGTAACGGAAGTATGGTTGGAGTACAGATTACTACAGACTGTTCTGTTTTTGACAAATTCTGTTTTCAATGCATGGTTTGCTTGTTTTCTAGTTTCTATGGCTTATATTGCTCAATATAAATTGTCGAAATGATATGCTACAGCAGGCATTGTGTGAGAACAATTATGAATCTTGTCTTTGACAGTACCAAAGTGAAATGGTTTGCTCTTTATCATACTAACCTATCTCACGAAGTTCCGTTAAGTTTTGTCTGATTGAAGTTTTCAAGTTTTGGATGAGATGTCGATATGAGGAGAATAAGGAGTGACAAGACCCTAAGCTTGGGGATTCCCAAGGCACCCCAAGTTAATATCTAAGGAAGATCCAAGCAACTAAGCTTGGGGATGCCCCGGATGGCATCCCCTCTTTCGTCTCCAACATTATCGGTAACCTCACTTGGAGCTATCAGCTATGTTTTCATTCGTCACATGATATGAGTTTTACTTCGAGCGTCATTTTATTTTGTTAGGACTTGCTTGCTGTTATTTAGAATAATGTCTTGCATCTTTTATTTCGATAAAAATCTCAAGTATAGCCTTTGCCATGCTTATTTCGCAAGTCTACATGTTGTTGTTTTAAAACAGAAAGTTTATCATTGTTGCAAAAATTCCCTAGAAAAGTTAGGATGTGATAAAATGTTGACTTTTTTTTTGTAAAATAAGCTCTGGTAAATTTTCTACAATGTGGTAAATATTCATAATCTTTGGAGTTTAAGAAGTATTGATACTCTTGCATTCTTTACGCACTGTACTGCTTTGGCAGATTGTTGTTATGTTTGCATTGTTTGCATATGTTTGCTTGTTTAAGGATTCTATTCAAGGAAAGGAGTATTAAATATGCAGAGGCATTTAGTATAGAATGTTGAATAATAATTTTAGTGATTAGCTATAGTAGAGAATGATAAGGTTTTACATTGATTTATACTAACTTATCTCATGAGTTCTTGTTGAGTTTTGTGTGGATGAAGTTTTTGAGATTTAGGAAAACCGTGATATGAGAGGAATTGAGGAGACACAAAAGCTCAAGCTTCGGGATGCCCAAGGCACCCCAAGATAATATTTCAACAAGTCTGAAGCATCTAAGCTTGGGGATGCCCCGGTAGGCATCCCACCTTTCTTCTTCAATAATTATCGGTTAGTATCGGTTGAGCCTAGGTTTTTGCTTCTTCACATGAGTTGTGCTATGCTTGGAATGTCATTTTGTTTTGTTTTGCTTGCTGTTTTAGTAAAATACTTAGATTTGAAACTTTTAAATAAGATAGATTCCTCATGTAACGCCCCGAGACCGATGTGCCAGGTGTCGTCCAGTTATTCGCTGTTGTTGCCTTGTCATTGCTTGCGTGTCATGCATTGCATATCATGTCATCATGTGCATTTCATTTGCATACATGTTCGTCTCACGCATCCGAGCATTTTTCCCGTTGTCTGTTTTGCAATCCGGCGCTGCGTTCTCCTCCGGTGGTCATTTCTACCTTTCTTTCATGTGTGGGGATTAAACATTTCCGGATTGGACCGAGATTTTTCAAGCGGCCTTGGTTTACTACCGGTAGACCGCATGTCAAGTTTCGTACCATTTGGACTTCGTTTGATGCTCCAACGGTTAACCGAGGGACCGAGAAGGTCTCGTGTGTGTTGCAGCCCAACACCTTTCCAAAGTGGCCCAAAACCCACCTAAACCCTCTCCATCATCTAGAGCGTTCGATCACGATCGCGTGGCCGAAAACCGCACCTCATTTGGACTCTCCTAGCTCCCTCTACCTATATATATGTGGCCATCCCCGAAATTTTCGCGGATGAACCCTAGCCCCGCTCCTCTCGCATCGCCGGACATGTCCATCCGGTCGCCGGACATGTCCGCGCCGCCGCCACGTCGCCCGGCCAATCGCATCGCGCCACGTCGCCCCGCTGCTGCTCTCCTCCAACCCCCGCGCGCCACGTCGCCGCCAACGGGATCCCCTCTCTCCTCCGCCGCCGCGGGCCCGCACGGCCCAGATCCGGCCCGCGGGGCCCGAATCGCCGCCCGCCGCCGCCAAGTGCGCCCGCGCCTCCTCGCCAGGCGTCCCGTGCCGCCGCTCGTCCTTCACCGGCGTGCTCCGCCGTGCCGCCACATCGCTGCCTCACCGGCGTGCTCCGCTGCCCCGCCGCGCGGCGAGGTCCCCGCGCCGCCGCCCGCGTGGTCTCCGCGCCTCGCCCGGGTGGTCCGGTGAGCGGCCCGGCCTCGTCGGCGTCAACCACTCCTTCCAACTCTGGCCGCCTCCGCCGCCGTCGTCGTCAATTCCAGCGAGTGCGCCGCTGCCTCATTATCCGTGCAATGTGGATCTGAGATCTAGATCCTCTCCGCGGTTGACTTTTTCTCCTCTAACCCTAATCCTTTTGCATTTTTCATCGCATCACAACTCCTCATCCGTAACTCCGTTTTGGGCATATAGCATATCAAAATGTTCGTCTCAGAGAGTACATCATTTCATCTCATTGCATCATTTTCATTTGAGCTCATCTTGATGCCCTAAATGCTGTTAGAAGAGTGCTACTTGAGTTAATTGTCAGATCTGCTGCTCCATTTAGATATTTGTCTTTTTTTGCCATGATTATTGTGTGCATGATATGACCATGAGCTCTACATATGTTTTGTTATATGTTTTGCCATCTTTCCAGAGGTGCAACTCATGTATTTTTCTGATGTGTGTGGTGACTAGCACAATCTTGCAAAGTGAGGCACTTGGTAATGCTGATTTAAGGGACTTAGCATTTCCACTAAGTCCTTGAGCTATTTATCTCATATGGTCATATGTTAATGTTGTTTCCTAGTGATCCGTGCCTCTTTTGAGGATGATCTGTAAGGATGTTTTGTTAATCCTGTAGTGCTCTATCCATCCATGTCTTTGTTTACATTTATGGAGCACCCTATCTTGAGTCAATCGAGCTCTACTTTTGTCATTTCGTGAATCTGGGCAGATTGTCTACTTGTTAGCAATTTTGCTGAGGATGTTGTAGTTGATCCGTGCATGCTATGCTATTGTTCTTGCCATGTCTAGCTTGCATTTTGTGTATTCTTGATGGGTGTATGCTTAGATTGTCATGCCTTGCTCTGTAGTGAGTGCATAGAGCTCGTAAACTTGCCTACTTGATATCTGTTTCAGCATGCTCCAGTTTTCACTAAGTCTGTGATCTGATTATGTTTTTGCCATGTTCACATGCTTGCAATTGTATTTTCTGATCCCTTTTGGCTCAAGGTCACTAAGGGACTTTTGTTAAGCTCTTTGAGTAGCTCCATGCCATGCTTTACTTTGCCATGTTCAGGCCCTGTAGCATATAGTTTTGCTGCTCCAAAGTGTGCTATCTGATCTGAAATTCCAGGCTTGTGTTAATTTCACTAAGTCTGAAACCTGTTTACCGTTTGCATTTTTGCCATGCTTGTTTGAACCTGTTAATGGATGAATTGGCCGTAGCTTAGTGTTCTTCTTTTGTTAAGAATTATGAATGGATCCCTGCCATGTATTTTGTTGCCATGATTGAGTGCTGTAGCATGTCCATCTTGTTGCATTTAGAAGGCTACTTGCTGTATATCGCAGACCGGTGCCATATTTGAATTGCTCGCCATTTCCAAACCGTAACTCCGATTCCGGTGATCCTTATATCGTTTTCAAGCGATTTCATCTCACCTTTCCAGTGAAACACTTGGATTTCCAAGTTGAGGCCAGGTTCATTCATTCCTTGTCAAATCATGCATATGCATCGCATACCGCATCTCGCATATCATACCATGTTCGTGTGTTGGTTGTTTACTATGTTGTGTGCTTCTTTCTGGTGTTTGCTTCTTCGGGTTGGTTCCGGTATCGTCGCGTTTGTGAGGACCCGTTCGTCTACGTCCGTTTGTCTTCTTCTTGGACTCGTTCTTCTTCCTTGCGGGATTTCAGGCAAGATGATCATACCCTCGAAATCACTTCTATCTTTGCTTGCTTAGTTGCTCGCTGTTTTGCTATGCCTATGCCGCGATACCTACCACTTGCTTATCATGCCTCCCATATTGTTGAACCAAGCCTCTAACCCACCTTGTCCTAGCAAACCGTTGTTTGGCTATGTCACCGCTTTGCTCAGCCCCTCTTATAGCGTTGTTAGTTGCAGGTGAAGATTGATGATTGTTCCGTGTTGGAACATGGAGATGTTGTTCCTTGTTGGAACATGTTTACTTGTTGGGATATCACACTATATCTTATTTAATTAATGCATCTATATACTTGGTAAAGGATGGAAGGCTCGGCCTTATGCCTGGTGTTTTGTTCCACTCTTGCCGCCCTAGTTTCCGTCATATCGGTGTTATGTTCCCGGATTTTGCGTTCCTTACGCGGTTGGGTTATAATGGGAACCCCTTGACAGTTTGCTTTGAATAAAACTCCTCCAGCAAGGCCCAACCTTGGTTTTACCATTTGCCACCTAGCCTTTTTGCCTTGGGAGTCGCACATCCCGAGGGTCATCTTTATTTTAACCCCCCGGGCCAGTGCTTGTCTAGTGTTGGTCCGAACTAGAGTCCTTTGCAGCGCCACCTCGGGGAAACTTGAGGGCTGGTTTTAGTTGTACGGAGCGCTCATCTGGTGTTGCCCTGAGAACGAGATATGTGCAGCTCCTGTCAGGATGTCGGCGCATCGGGCGGTCTTGCTGGACTTGTTTTACCATCGTCGAGGATGTCTTGAAGAACCGGGATACCGAGTCTGATCGGAATGTCTCGGGAGGAGGTCTATTCCTCCGTTGACCGTGAGAGTTTGTCATGGGCTAAGTTGGGACACCCATGCAGGGATTTGAACTTTTGAAAGTCGTGCCCGCGGTTATGGGCAGATGGGAATTTGTTAATGTCCGGTTGTAGAAAACCTGAAGTTGACCTTAATTAAAATACATCAACCGCGTGTGTAACCGTGATGGTCTCTTCTCGGCGGAGTCCGGGAAGTGAACACGGTGTTGGAGTTATGCTTGACGTAGGTTGTTTCAGGATCACTTCTTGATCATACTTTTATCGTCCGTACTTTGCCTTCTCTTCTCGCTCTCATTTGCGTATGTTAGCCACCATATAAGCTAGTCGCTTGCTGCAGCTCCATCTCATACCTTTACCTTACCCATAAGCTTAAATAGTCTTGATCGCGAGGGTGCGAGATTGCTGAGTCCCCGTAGCTCACAGATACTTCCAAAACCAGTTTGCAGGTGTCGATGAGTCCGTGCAGATGACGCAACTAAGCTCAGGAGGAGCTCGATGAAGATCTTGTCCTTTGTGTTGTTTCATTATAGTTGATCAGTAGTGGAGCCTAGTTGGGGTCGATCGGGGACCTTGTCGCATTTGGGGTTCTTCTTTTATTTTGGTTCCGTAGTCGGACCTTGATTGTATTTGGATGTTGTAATGCTTTATTCATGTAATTGTGTGAAGTGGCGATTGTAAGCCAACTATGTATCTCTTTCCCTTATGTATTACATGGGTTGTGTGAAGATTACCTCACTTGCGACATTGCTTTCAATGCGGTTATGCCTCTAAGTCGTGCTTCGACACGTGGGAGATATAGCCGCATCGAGGGCGTTACAAGTTGGTAATCAGAGCCTTCCCCGACCTTAGGAGCCCCATTGCTTGATCGTTTTTAGCAGCCGTTGTTGTGTCTAGAAAAATGTTTTGAGTCATTTAGGAATTATATATATATCGGAGAGTTAGGAATTCTTTTTACTCCCCAGTCTCCTCATCGCTCTGGTAAGGCATCCTGACGTAGAGTTTTGACTCTTCTCTTCTGAAATTTCACTAAATTTTTTTTAGGATCACGCGGGTATCTTGGAATCGTTCCGATGGTTTTGTGACAAGAACATTGTCTTGGTGCCTGCTGTCAGGGGTTTTGTGGAAGTGTCCTGGGGAGTTGAGCTCCGAGGTGTTGTCGTCATAATTTTATCGTTGCAGTTCCGGAATACCTGAGTTTAGTACGTCGACATCGAAAATCTCTTTTATGCAGTTCATTGGTGAGATAACCTCGACACCACCCAGTACTGGGGCGGGAGTTCGGGAGTATTGCCATAACTCGTATAACGGATGCTTTTCGAAGGTTGAGGTAGACGATCTCCGAAGGTTTCTTGGTTATGTGTTGAAGGATGGATACAGCTGGATGTAGGATTTGCTAGTTTGGGTGAGATATTATGCTTCCCCTGTATCCCCAACACCTAATTGCATAACCGGAAAGGTTCGGGAGTTTCATAGGTGGGAATTCAAATAGCTCTTAGGATATATTTGCGACAAATGTATGATATGAAATTGGGGTTCGACGTCTAGTGGTCCGCTTATTCACGGTCGATTTTACAGTAGTCTCTTGTGTCTTAAAGAGTTCTTGGCTTTGCCGACTCGGGGACGCTTCGTATGTCATGTGCACTGCCTTGTACATGATGGTGCTGTACGATCGAGCCCGTGTAGGCCCCACCACGAAAACTTCGGACGAAATCTCTATCATATGTTTGTTCTGTCTTATTCTGCAAGCCAATCCTTGTTTTGTTTTGAGTTGTGGTATTCGAGTTGCTTCAATGTCAAGTGTTTGATTCCATACCTTTCCTAAACGGTGTTCTCATATTCCTATGTGGATACTAATACTTCATGATAATCGATAGTGTCATGTCAATCCTTTTTAACCATTGTATCTCTCTTCAAGTGGATCCGATCATTTCAATATCAGCAAGATCAAGTATCAGTTCTTCTCAAGGGTGTTGTCTTCATCCGTTCCAAGTTGACTGTGTTTTTTCCCCCCCCCCCCCCCCTTTTCCTTTAAGGACTCAGATTTCTTAATCAAGTATCATCTTATTGATATGAAGACTCCCCATTCTTTTCCGTCAATGTTCTTACCCGGTGATTTTCATGAAGATCCTAATGGAGCTTCAAGTTCATCATTCTCCATTCTTTCCTTCTACGGTGGAGTTAATTCAAGCTTTCGGTGTTGATCATATTCTTTTCCGTATGTCAAATGCCTTCTCATGCCGGTGCACCTCACATTTAGTCATTTCTCGCTATTCATTTGTTCCGGAGTGCTGATAGTATCTAAGAGGTTTTGTGTCTCCATTATCATTCCGTCCAAGATATTTTGAAGTTGTTATCTCTTTCAAGCCATTTTATTTAACTGGTGCAATCTCTCTTTTAAATCGTTCAACGGTGTTTCTTTTGAGTGGGGCCTAACCCACAGGTCTTTTCCCAGGATCTTACCTGACTCTTCTAATTTTTTCCCGGAGTTACTCACAAATTCTTTTCGAAGTTTGACGTAAGAATCATTCATCATCAGTCATACGTATTTCTCCAAGTTCTTTCAAATTCTTTTCATCGTTGGCTCGACCTTTTCCAATTTTAATTCCGGAGTGCCTCTACAATTCTTGGTGTTGTTTCTCGTCGTCATTCTCTGTATTGAAGACCGAAGAAGAGTTTTTCCTTCATATCCTATCTGTTCTCTCAGAGATTCGTGGTTCTAGTTCGAGGCCATCCTCTCATAATTGTTTTGATTGTGAGAACTTTTTTTTCACTCATCCGGGGCTATTCAAGATTCTTTTCAGTTTGATTCTCCGGAGGCCATCTTCTTAGAATTATTCATTCTCAGCTTTTAGCTCTTTTTCTCTAAAATCTTACCGGTGTTTCGTTCTAGTGATCTCTAATCAGTTCGTGATCCCTTCGTTTTCATGTATCTAGATTCTATCGAGCATCTTCGTTCATTTTTTTAATTCTTCCCGGTGTTTCTTTATCTTCTCTTAATTCATTTTCAATTCTTACGGTGGTTTGTTCAAGATTCCTCTTCTTACATTATCATACTTCCGTTCTTTCAAATCCTACCGGTGGTTCATTGAAGGCCTCTTCAAGTTTGCGCATTATCTATCTTAATCCTTTCTATGAGAATAAGTAGTATGCCAAATCCGTTGATTGTCATTAATGTAATTGGTGAAGGATGAGCATAATGTAATTCTTATTCTTGTTTTCATCGAGTAAATTCAATTCCTGTTTTCCGGAGTGGTTCATCATACTTATTCTTGTTTTCAAGTGCTCATCTTTCTTTTCCCGAAGACCCATCTAAATCATTGCAAGGATTCACCTTGTGTTTTCAATTTCTATCTCTTTTCATTCCTTTGTTACCGGAGATTCTACATGATGGTCCATCAAGGATTTAATTCCTTCTCCAACTTTTTCATCGAGATTCTTTCCAAGAAGCTCAAGTTTTCTTCATATTGTAATCCGGAGTGCAATTCTTTCTTCCGTATCATTGGAGATGGTATTATGTCATTCTTGATAATTTGAGTTCATGTTTCATGATTCACATGTTGTCAGGAATGAGATATTTTAAATCCATCAATCGCGTCATTGGAGTTATTTTGGGTTATATTTCACCTAAAGCCTTCTCTAAGGTTTGTTGCTATTATGGTGCTTATAAATGACCCAAGTCCTTCTTTTATCCTCTCGGTGAAAAAAGCTTCTCCTATCCTTGTTCTCATAAATCAATTTCTTTTCCCGTGAGTGGCATGCTGTCACCTCATAATTTGAGATGTATTCCATAAGACCATACCAAACTTATTCTTTCCGTTGTTGATTTTTCAACAACTCCGTTCTAGCATTTGTTGTAACCGTGCTCTCTCAAGATATTGTTTCCCTTTGTTCCGGAGGCATTGTGATGTTGCTATCTTCAACCTTTCTTTTTGTTCTTGTCAGGACCCTGTTCCTTTCTTGCTTATCCATCTAACCGGAGTGTTGTGACCTTTTGCTCAAGTTCTTTTCGCCTTATCAAGTCTTGCATAACTTCTCAACCGGAGTGCTGCTCGAAGTTGTTCTTCCTTGTCCCTCTTTTCTAAATGAGTGTTTTCAACTTTGTTCGTCTCCGTTGTATTCTTTCTTTCAATTTGTGTAACTTTTGCAAGGTTCTTTGGTTTCACTCATTGGTCAAAGGAGCAACTTAGTTTTACCTCTTCTCTTTCTCTTCCATTTTTCCCTCCGGTGCCATTCTAGATCTCGGGACAAGATCCTCTCGTAGTGGTGGAGTGTTGTAACGCCCCGAGACCGATGTGCCAGGTGTCGTCCAGTTATTCGCTGTTGTTGCCTTGTCATTGCTTGCGTGTCATGCATTGCATATCATGTCATCATGTGCATTTCATTTGCATACATGTTCGTCTCACGCATCCGAGCATTTTTCCCGTTGTCCGTTTTGCAATCCGGCGCTTCGTTCTCCTCCGGTGGTCATTTCTACCTTTCTTTCATCTGTGGGGATTAAACATTTCCGGATTGGATCGAGATTTGTCAAGCGGCCTTGGTTTACTACCGGTAGACCGCCTGTCAAGTTTCATACCATTTGGACTTCGTTTGATGCTCCAACAGTTAACAGAGGGACCGAGAAGGCCTCGTGTGTGTTGCAGCCCAACACCTTTCCAAAGTGGACCAAAACCCACCTAAACCCTCTCCATCATCTAGAGCGTTCGATCACGATCGCGTGGCCGAAAACCGCACCTCATTTGGACTCTCCTAGCTCCCTCTACCTATATATATGTGGCCATCCCCGAAATTTTTGCGGATGAACCCTAGCCCCGCTCCTCTCGCATCGCTGGACATGTCCATCCGGTCGCTGGACATGTCCGCGCCGTCGCCACGTCGCCCGGCCAATCGCATCGCGCCACGTCGCCCCGCTGCTGCTCTCCTCCAACCCCCGCACGCCACGTCGCCGCCAACGGGATCCCCTCTCTCCTCCGCCGCCGCGGGCCCGCGCGGCCCAGATCCGACCCGCGAGGCCCGAATCGCCGCCCGCCGCCGCCAAGTGCGCTCGTGCCTCCTCGACAGGCGTCTCGTGCCGCCGCTCGTCCTTCACCGGCGTGCTCCGTCGCGCCGCCACATCGCTGCCTCGCCGGTGTGCTCCGCCGCCCCGCCGTGCGGCGAGGTCCCCGCGCCGCCGCGCGCGTGGTCTCCGCGCCTCGCCCGGGTGCTCCGGCGAGCGGCCCGGCCTCGCCGGCGTCAACCACTCCTTCCAACTCCGGCCGCCTCCGCCGTCGTCGTCGTCAATTCCGGCGAGTGCGCCGCTGCCTCGTTATCCGTGTAATGTGGATCTGAGATCTAGATCCTCTCCACGTTGACTTTTTCTCCTCTAACCCTAATCCTTTTGCATTTTTCATCGCATCACAACTCCTCATCCGTAACTCCATTTTGGGCATATAGCATATCAAAATGTTCAACTCAGAGAGTACATCATTTCATCTCATTGCATCATTTTCATTTGAGCTCATCTTGATGCCTGAAATGCTGTTAGAAGAGTGCTACTTGAGTTAATTGTCAGATCTGCTGCTCCATTTAGATATTTGTCTTTTTTGCCATGATTATTGCGTGCATGATATGCCCATGAGATCTACATATATTTTGTTATATGTTTTGCCATCTTTCCAGAGGTGCAACCCATGTATTTTTCTGATGTGTGTGGTGACTAGCACAAGCTTGCAAAGTGAGGCACTTGGTAATGCTGATTTAAGGGACTTAGCATTTCCACTAAGTCCTTGAGCTGTTTATCTCATATGGTCATATGTTAATGTTGTTTCCTAGTGATCCGTTCCTCTTTTGAGGATGATCAGTAAGGATGTTTTGTTAATCCTGTAGTGCTCTATCCATCCATGTCTTTGTTTACATTTATGGAGCACCCTAGCTTGAGTCAATCGAGCTCTACTTTTGTCATTTCGTGAATCTGGGCAGATTGTCTACTTGTTAGCAATTTTGTCGAGGATGTTGTAGTTGATCCGTGCATGCTATGCTATTGTTCTTGCCATGTCTAGCTTGCATTTTGTGTATTCTTGATGGGTGTATGCTTAGATTGTCATGCCTTGCTCTGTAGTGAGTGCATAGAGCTCGTAAACTTGCCTACTTGATATCTGTTTCAGCATGCTCCAGTTTTCACTAAGTCTGTGATCTGATTATGTTTTTGCCATGTTCACATGCTTGCAATTGTATTTTCTGATCCCTTTTGGCTCAAGGTCACTAAGGGACTTTTGTTAAGCTCTTTAAGTAGCTCCATGCCATGCTTTACTTTGCCATGTTTAGGCCCTGTAGCATATAGTTTTGCTGCTCCAAAGTGTGCTATCTGATCTGAAATTCCAGGCTTGTGTTAATTTCACTAAGTCTGAAACCTGTTTACCGTTTGCATTTTTGCCATGCTTGTTCGAACCTGTTAATGGATGAATTGGCCATAGCTCAGTGTTCATCTTTTTTTAAGCATTATGAATGGATCCCTGCCATGTATTTTGTTGCCATGATTGAGTGCTGTAGCATGTCCATCTTGTTGCATTTAGAAGGCTACTTGATGTATATCGCAGACCGGTGACATATTTGAATTGCTCGCCATTTCCAAACCGTAACTGCGATTCCGGTGATCCTTATATCGTTTTCAAGCGATTTCATCTCACCTTTCCAGTGAAACACTTGGATTTCCATGTTGAGGCCAGGTTCGTTCATTCCTTGTCAAATCATGCATATGCATCGCATACCGCATCTCGCATATCATACCATGTTCATGTGTTGGTTGTTTACTATGTTGTTTGCTTCTTTCTGGTGTTTGCTTCTTCGGGTTGGTTCCGGTATCGTCGCATTTGTGAGGACCCGTTCGTCTATGTCCGTTTGTCTTCTTCTTGGACTCGTTCTTCTTCCTTGCGGGATTTCAGGCAAGATGATCATACCCTCAAAATCACTTTTATCTTTGCTTGCTTAGTTGCTCGCTCTTTTGCTATGCCTATGCTGCGACACCTACCACTTGCTTATCATGCCTCCCATATTGTTGAACCAAGCCTCTAACCCACCTTGTCCTAGCAAACCGTTGTTTGGCTATGTTACCGCTTTGCTCAGCCCCTCTTATAGCGTTGTTAGTTGCAGGTGAAGATTGAAGATTGTTCCTTGTTGGAACATGGAGATGTTGTTCCTTGTTGGAACATGTTTACTTGTTGGGATATCACACTATATCTTGTTTAATTAATGCATCTATATACTTGGTAAAGGATGGAAGGCTCGGCCTTATGCCTGGTGTTTTGTTCCACTCTTGCCGCCCTAGTTTCCGTCATATCGGTGTTATGTTCCCGGATTTTGCGTTCCTTACGCGGTTGGGTTATAATGGGAACCCCTTGACAGTTTGCTTTGAATAAAACTCCTCCAGCAAGGCCCAACCTTGGTTTTACCATTTGCCACCTAGCCTTTTTCCCTTGGGAGTCGCGCATCCCGAGGGTCATCTTTATTTTAACCCCCCGGGCTAGTGCTTGTCTAAGTGTTGGTCCGAACTAGAGTCCTTTGCAGCGCCACCTCGGGGAAACTTGAGGGCTGGTTTTAGTTTTACGGAGCGCTCATCCGGTGTTGCCCTGAGAACGAGATATGTGCAGCTCCTATCAGGATGTCGGCGCATCGGGCGGTCTTGCTGGGCTTGTTTTACCATTGTCGAGGATGTCTTGAAGAACCGGGATACCGAGTCTGATCGGAATGTCTCGGGAGGAGGTCTATTCCTCCGTTGACCGTGAGAGCTTGTCATTGGCTAAGTTGGGACACCCCTGCAGGGATTTGAACTTTCGAAAGCCGTGCCCGCGGTTATGGGCAGATGGGAATTTTTTAATGTCCGGTTGTAGAAAACCTGAAGTTGACCTTAATTAAAATACATCAACCGCGTGTGTAACCGTGATGGTCTCTTCTCGGCGGAGTCTGGAAGTGAACACGGTGTTGGAGTTATGCTTGACGTAGGTTGTTTCAGGATCACTTCTTGATCATACTTTTATCGACCGTGCTTTGCCTTCTCTTCTCGCTCTCATTTGCGTATGTTAGCCACCATATATGCTAGTCGCTTGCTGCAGCTCCATCTCATACCTTTACCTTACCCATAAGCTTAAATAGTCTTGATCGCGAGGGTGCGAGATTGCTGAGTCCCCGTGGCTCACAGATACTTCCAAAACCAGTTTGCAGGTGTCGATGAGTCCGTGCAGATGACGCAACTAAGCTCAGGAGGAGCTCGATGAAGATCTTGTCCTTTGTGTTGTTTCGTTATAGTTAATCAGTAGTGGAGCCTAGTTGGGGTCGATCGGGGACCTTGTCGCATTTGGGGTTCTTCTTTTATTTTGGTTCCGTAGTCGGACCTTGATTGTATTTGGATGTTGTAATGCTTTATTCATGTAATTGTATGAAGTGGCGATTGTAAGACAACTATGTATCTCTTTCCCTTATGTATTACATGGGTTGTGTGAAGATTACCTCACTTGCGACATTGCTTTCAATGCGGTTATGCCTCTAAGTCGTGCTTCGACACGTGGGAGATATAGCCGCATCGAGGGCGTTACACCTCAAATAGCTACCCATTTACATAACTACTCGCTTGATCTCCACTCATATCTTTTTGGAGTAGCTTGTCATTTACTCTTGTGCTTCACTTATATCCTATGAATAAATTGTTGAATGAATTGAATATCATGAAGTTGAAATTATATCATGCTAGTGGTAGCTTCACATTGGGTTTAGAAAGTGAAATCTTTTGAAGCTTAACAATCACAATATTGGTCATACAAGCAATTCATGAATAATTAGTATAAGGAAGAGAACTTTCACATGCAAATACACTATCATAAAATCTTTTGTGATTGTGAGCCCCCATCAAAATATTATATGCCAAAATTGTTGACGTTGGACAAGGAAGACAATGTAGTGGTTATATTGTCATAGATCCTTCAACATGTGGTGCTTGCCCCCCATCTTTGCTAGCCAAAAATTCTGCACCAAGTAGAGATACTACTTGTGCATCCAAAAACCCTTAAACCCAAATCTTATTTTCAAGAGTCCACTATACCTACCTAAGGATTGAGCAAGACCCTTCAAGTACGAACTTGTGATGGAAAAGAATAAAGCGACAAACTGCATAATAAAGGTTGCTATCATAAGGGGCAATATAACGTGACGTTATTTTGCACTAAGGGGTTGAGCATACAAACAAATAAGCGCTTGGCAACCTCTGCTTCCGTCTGCGAAGGGCCTATCTTTTACTTTTATGTATTTACTTTCATGCAAGAGTCAAAGTTTTTCTCTCTATTCCTTTTTATTTTTCTCTTTTGGCAAGCATCATGTGGTGAGGAAAGATCTAGGCACATATATCCAGTTGGATATGGGCAGCATGAGTTATTATTGTTGACATCACCCTTGAGGTGAATACGTTGGGATGCGAAATTATAAGCCCCTATCTTTCTATGTGTGCGGTTGAAACGTTTTGCTCATGTGTATCCGGTGAGTGTTAGCAATCATAGAAGACTATATGATGGTTGAGTATGTGGAGCTCTTACTTAAACTCTGTTGAATAAGTTGAATTACAATTGCTTGGTGACTGAGAACATAGGTTGTTGAGTTTCAAGAGAATTCATTGTTTGAACCTTAACATGTGAATTGGTTGCTACTTTAACATGAGAAGTTTTATAGGAAAGAATTGTTGTTATGATGCTAGGAAAAGTGACTGAAATTGTCATTGATCAAACTTCTGAACTTTGCTAGCATTCACACTTCATAAATTATTTCTTTTATCATTTACAAACTCGAGGATGAGTTGGAATTAAGCTTGGGGATGCTGATACGTCTCCAACATATCTATAATTTATGAAGTATTGATGCCGTTATATTACCATTCTTGGATTTTTTACAATCATTTTATAGCAACTTCATATCATTTTTTGGGACAAAGCTATTGACCCAGTGCCCAGTGCCACTTGCTATTTTTTGCTTGTTTTTTACATCACAAGAAATCAATATCAAACGGAGTCCGAACACCACGAAAATTTTTGTGGATTTTTATGGACCAGAAGACTCCCGATGGGCCAGAGTGGCATCACCTGGGAGGGTGCCCCGAGGGGGGCACAACCCACCTGGGTGCGCCTAGGCACCTCGGTGGCCTCCCGCACCCCCTCTTCGCCCTATAAATTCCCAAATATTCCAAAAACCCTCGGGGTAACCCTAGATCAGAAGTTCCACCGCCGCAAGGCTCTATTGCCACCGAAACCAATCTAGACCCCGTTTCGGCACTCTGTCGGAGGGGGAAATCATCATCGGTGGCCATCTTCATCATCCCGGTGGCCACCATGATGAGGAGGGAGTAGTCTACCCTCGGGGCTGAGGGTTTGTACCAGTAGCTATGTGTTTAATCTTTCTCTTGTGTTCTTGAGATGTCACGATCTTGATGTATCGCGGGCTTTGTTAATATAGTCGGATCATATGGTGTTTTCCCCTCTCTATCTTGTTGTGATGAATTTAGTTTTTCCCTTTGAGATTTCGTTGTTATCGGATTGAATACTTTTATGGATTTGAGAGCACTTGATATATGTCTTGCATATGAATACTCGTGGTGACAATGGGGTATCGTATTGATTCACTTGATGTATGTTTTGGCACTCAACACGCGGATTCCCGAGGTGACATTGGGGTAATATATGCATAGGGGTTGATGCACGTTCTTGTCTTTATTTCTCCGGTATAAATCTTGGGGCATGATAACCCACAAGTATAGGGGATTGCAACAGTTTTCGAGGGTAGAGTATTCAACCCAAATTTATGGATTCGACACAAGGGGAGCCAAAGAATATTTGGAGGTATTAGCAGCTGAGTTGTCAATTCAACCACACCAGGAGATTAATTATCTGCAGCAAAGTGATCAATAGCAAAGTAATATGATAGTTTTGATAGTAGTAGCAGCAGTAACAGTAACAGTAACAGTGATGATAGTAATTTTGTAGCAAGTGTAACAGTGATGATAGCAGTAGTAACTTAGCAAGAACAATATAAAGTAAATTCGTAGGCATTGGATCGGTGACTTGTTGGATGATATTCATCATGAGACAGTTATAACCTAGGGCGATACAGCACTAGCTCCAGTTCATCGATATAATGTAGGCATGAATAGTGTTAATAGTCATACATGCTTTATTAAAAGAACTTGCATGCCATCTTTTGTCCTACCCTCCCGTGGCAGCGGGGTCCATATTGGAAACTAAGGGATATTAAGGCCTCCTTTTAATGAATCAGAACAAAGCATTAACACATAGTGAATACATGAACTCCTCAAACTATGGTAATCACCGGAAGAAGTCCCGGTTATTGTCACTCCGGGTTTACCGGATCATAACATGTAGTAGGTGACTATAACTTGCAAGATTGGATTTAGAACATGGATATAATGGTGATAACATAAACGGTTCAGATCTGAAATCATGGCACCCGGGCCCAAAGTGACAAGCATTAAGCATGGCAAAGTCATAGCAACATCAATCTAAGAACATAGTGGATACTAGGGATCAAGCCCTAAAAAACTAACTTGATTACATGATGAATCTCATCCAACTCCTCACCGACCAGCGAGCCTACGAAGGAATTACTCACTCTCGGTGGGGAGCATCATGGAATTGGCGATGGAGAAGGGTTGGTGATGACGAAGAACGAAGATCCCCCTCTCCGGAGCCCCAAATGGACTCCAGATATGCCCTCCCGAGGAAGAACGGGGCTTGGCGGCGGCTCTGTCTCATGGATCGTGATAATTCTTTCTCCCTGATTTTTTCTCCATAAATAGGATTTTATAGTGTTGGTTTCAGGGTCCGTGGGGCCACCAGGTGGGGACAACCCACCTGGGCGCGCCAGGAGAGGGGGGCGCGCCCTGCTGGGTTGTGCCCACCCAGGTGCCCCTCTTCGGTAGGTCTTGGCTCCAGAAATTCTTATATATTATATGAAAAATCCTCTCAAAGTTTTGTTCCAATCCGAGAACTTTTATTTCTACACAAAACAACACCATGGTAGTTCTGCTGAAAACAACGTCAGTTCGGGGTTAGTTTCATTCAAATCATGCAAATTAGAGTCCAAAACAAGAGGAAAAGCGTTAGGAAAAGTAGATACATTGGAGACGTATCAACTTCCCCAAACTTAAACCTTTGCTTGTCCTTAAGCAATTCAGTTGATAAACTGAAAGTGAAAAACAAAAACTTTTACAAACTCTTTTGCTCTTAAACAGCACCCAGGTTTTCAGCCAACATTATAACTAACCATGTCGACAATAACTCTTAAAGATTGTATTAACTCACATCAATGACACAATCAGCTAGCGAGCAATAATAAGACATCTCAAACGATAACACATTGTCAAAACAACCATGATATAATATGACAATAGTGGTATCTCGCTAGCCCTTTCTGAGACCGCAAAACATAAATGCAGAGCACCTCCAAAGTCCAAGCAGTGACTAAACATTGTAATTCATGGTAGAAAAGATCCAGTCATAATGCACCTAACATTAGTTACACACAATGCATAAGTCATGACAGCTGTGCTCTCTCAGTTTCTAGCGCTTGTTTTAGAAGGTGATGACACAACATAAAAGTAAATAGAAAGTCCGTTCGCAGAGGGAATCCGTGATTTGCAGAGGTGCCAGAGCTCAAGTTTTTAAAACAAAGATAAATGATATTTTGAGACATGCACCCTTCTCATTTACTTCACGATTATTAGTTATCAATACCTCCCATACTAAACAAGCTAGTGGCGGTTCCCAAGCGATAAAAGTAAAGGTTTTGACTCCATTGGGAGTTTTTGTTTGATTATTCGAGCTATTAACTCTTTTTGTATTTTGCAGTTTGGGGCTGGGCATCCCTATTACCGCCCTTTTCTCGTGGGATGGCGAGTGAATAAACACTCACCCGAGAATAACCCGCTTAGCATGGAAGATACCGACCACCTCCTGTCGTTCCATGAACAATCCAGGCACACAAACCAGATAATTTTTTAGAAGTTTTTAGAGGTGGCACATGCAAATTTACTTAGGACGGTAGGGTAATACCGCATATAGGTAGATATGGTGGACTCATCTGGAATAACTTTGGGTTCAGGTTTTTGATGTACAAGCAGAATCCCTACTTAGTACAGGCGAAGGCTAGCAGTTAGATTGAGAAGCAGCCAGCTAGAGAGCAACAACGATCATGATCATGCATTATGCATAAGTAACATTGGACACTAGCATGAGTAGGATATGATCAGCATGAACATAAATATCATAGAGGCTATGTTGGTTTTGATTCAACTACATGCATGAACATGTACCAAGTCAAGCCACTTGAACATTCAGAGGAGGATACCATATCATCATACTACATCACAATCATGTTAACACAATGTTGATATCCAAGATAAATCATTATTCACTCCCAGCTACTTATGCATGGCATGAGAAACTATAATCTCTAATTGTCATTGCAAACATGTTTAATCATAATTGGCTGAATCATGGATACTACGTTAAACATATTTACACAAAAAGAACAAGTCGAGTTCATACCAGTTTCTCTCTGCCACGACCAATTCATCGAATATCGTCATTATTGCCTTTCACTTGCACGACCGAATGATGTGAAAATAATAATAGTGCAAGAATGCCATGGACTAGGCTGGAATCTGCAAAACATTTTATTCAACATGAGAAGACAAGGTAAAATGGGCTCTTTATTAGTTCAACAATTATTCAATTGAGAGCCACTCAACATTTTCATCGTGGTCTTCTCCTTGGTACAACTCGAATAAAAGAAAAGAAATTTAGAGAAACACACTGAAATATTTTTGGAGTTTTTGGTTTCCTTGAGCAAGCAAATAAAAGAGAAAAGCAAAAACGAGAAAAACTATTTACACGGGAAAACTCCCAACAAGCAAAAGAAGAACAAGGAAATCTTTTGGGGTTTTCTTTTTTATATTACAACTAAGCATGCATGGAAAGTAAACTAGCTACAACTAATTTTTTTGGTTTTTTCTAAAGTTTTTCAAACACACAAGGAGAAAGCAAGAAAAATAAATCTAAGCATGGATGATACAATGAAAAAGTGTGAGCACCCACAAGATGAATAAGTAGACATGAATGCAATGTCGGTGAGAAACACGTACTCCCCCAAGCTTAGGCTTTTGGCCTAACTTGGTAATCGATCAGTAGTCTGGATGGTAGTAGGGGTACTGAGGAGCGGGCATCCACTGATCCCACCGTGGAGGCTCCTCCTGTGCTGCCTCCTCAGCATCCTGAGTGTTCCGATAGGCGATGATGTCTGCATGCATGATCTTATATCCGCCCCTAGCAACATAATCAAACATAGCAGGAGCAGGCAACGAAATAATATCATGAGTTTCAACACTAAAGACCAAGTTATAAGGAATAGGTATGTTAGGATAATCACGTGCAAGAAAATGATGGTGTTCCATGGCTGCACGGTCTAAGTAAACCTTGGTCAGAGGTTAATCATGAGGGCGTATCCCAACATTAAAGTGGGCCGCCAAGCAAGTAGCATAAATCCCACCATGGATTTTACCCTGAGATTTATTAAGATGGAGGCGACGAGCCACAATAGCTCCCAAGCTATAAGTGTTGTCGCCCTCCAGTGCACGACGTAAAACAACAAGGTCTGGTGAACTAAGTGCACCCACCTTCTCCCTAGCAAGCAAGCATTTTGCAATGAAAAGTGCAAAGTAATGAACAACAGGAAAATGCAAGCCAGCAGCAGTGGTAGCTGACACCCCTCTCTCATCTCCCATTGCCAAAGTGCGATAAAATGCCTCAAACCTAGCCGATCTAGGCTCAGCCAAGCTCCCATTATAGCGACCCGATCCCAATGGATTGAAGCCTCTGTGCTTAAGTGTCATCCCTGGATCGGTATGCTGACACACACAGTACTCGAGGATATATAACAGAGTTCAATCACACACTTATTACATCGAGGTCCTCATAAAGAGTACTTATTACATAAATATATGGCCGAAGGCCATCTAAAATAAAACAACTGCGGAAGCTTCAAAGTTAAATGAGTCCATCCAACTCCACGGCAAAACTGAGTGCAAGACAATGACCTATCGCACCTTACCCCTCGTCTGGAAATTCTGCAACATGAGACGTTGCAGCCGTGTAGGTCGGCACATGGAATATGCTGGCAAGATCACACTATAGAGCAATGATGAATAATAGCTACCACTACATGCATATTCGGCTGGTGGAGGCTCGAAGTTTAACATTTGCATAAAGCTAATTTTTCCCTACAACAAAGGAATATATTTTATTTACTACCAAGTTTATGCCATTATTGAGAAGGTTCCCCTAACTCAATCCCAAAATTACCAACTATCAAATAATAATAATAACCCAACCAATTTCACTAAGTAAAGTGATGAGATCAACCAATAATTCAAATACCAGATACTCAAAATGTCCATAACTGGGGACACGACAAATCTTGATTTGTTTATACACTCTGCAGATGTTTGTGCACTTTTCCCCACAAGACTCTACCGCATCCATGATCGAAAGATCGAGACATAGCCTTTCCGAAGATGTCCCTATCGGTGTCAAAACCGGCGGATCTCAGGTAGGGGGTCCCGAATTGTGCGTCTAAGGCGGATGGTAACAGGAGGCAGGGGACACGATGTTTTACCCAGGTTCGGGCCCTCTTGATGGAGGTAAAACCCTACGTCCTGCTTGATTTATTCTTGATAATATGAGTAGTACAAGAGTTGATCTACCACGAGATCGGAGAGGCTAAACCCTAGAAGCTAGCCTATGGTATGATTGTATGTTGTCCTACGGACTAAAACCCTCCGGTTTATATAGAGACCGGAAGGGGCTAGGGTTACACAAGGTCGGTTACAAAGGAGGAGATATACATATCCGTATTGCCTAGCTTGCCTTCCACGCCAAGTAGAGTCCCATCCGGACACGGGACGAAGTCTTAAATCTTGTATCTTCATAGTCCAACTGTCCAGCCAAAGGATATAGTCCGGCTGTCCGGAGACCCCCTAATCTAGGACTCCCTCAGTAGCCCCTGAACCAGGCTTCAATGACGATGAGTCCGGCGCGCAGTGTTGTCTTCGGCATTGCAAGGCGGGTTCCTCCTCCAAATACACCACGAAAGAATTTGAATACAAGGATAGTGTCCGACCCTGCAAAATAAGTTCCACATACCACCATAGAGAGAATAATATTACCACAAATCTAATCCGCTGACAGGTTTTGGCAGCATGACATCATGCCATGGCCCGGTAATCATTTGAACCGTTTTTCTTTAACCAGCCCCCGCACATAACGCGAGGCGGTTTCTTGACACATCTTGTCAAAGCAGAGATCGTGTTCCCCTTATTACGGGATTCTCATCAATATGGATGCGGGTAACCCAACCGCGCCATCAATTACGGTGCTTGGGGGATAAGCGAGTTTTACCAGGCAAGTGGGAGCGCATAGTTTAGTCCTCCCTTATAAAGGGATAAGATCTCACCTTTTTCTACCCACGCCTTCTTCCTCCTTGCTCATCCATTCTCGCGCACTCGAGCTCCAGCGCCCAAGTCCGAATCCTCCTCCTCAACTCTCTCCAAACATGTCCGGAGCGGGAGGCAAGTGGATGGCCTCCTCCGCCGCGGAGGGGCATATCAAAAAGTTATGAGGAGCCGGATACTTAGCCGCGGATATCACGCACCGGCTGCCAGCCACGGGGCAGATCGTCCCTACCCCGGAAACTCATGAAAGGGTGGGTTTCCTCCGCCATTTCGTCCATGGATAGGGGTTTCCCCTCCATCCATTCGTCCGCAGCCTCATGTTCTACTACGGGCTGGACTTTCATGATGTGGCCCCGAATTTCATCCTCAACATCTCGGCATTCATCGTCATGTGCGAGGCTTTCCTCCGCATCCGGCCCCACTTCGACCTGTGGCTGAAGACCTTCAATATCAAGCCGAAGGTGGTGGGAGGCCAACAAGCGGAATGCAGCGGAGCCATGGTGGGCAAAATTCCCAACGTTATATGGCTCGAGGGCTCCTTCGTGGAGACCATAAAGGGGTGGCAATCGGGGTGGTTCTACATCACCGAGCAGCGCGACACCAACTGGGTGGCGGCCCCCGAGTTTCAATCCGGAATCCCCACGCGGCTCACTTCCTGGAAGGAGAAGGGCCTGTCCTGGGGTTCATCGGTGGAGCTGGATGGACTCCAGAAGTGTATCCGGAACATGACAAGCAAGAAACTTAAGCTTGTCAACATAGTCCAGGTCATGCTCTTCCGCCGGATCCTCCCATGTCAACAACGGGATTTCAACTTATGGGAGTTCGACCCGGCCCAGCACCAGACTCTAAGAGAGCTCTTCGACACGACGCACAAAGACGTCTGGAGGGTGTTGTTCAAGGGCGCCGAGGTCCCTCTCTCTCTCACCGAGGACCGCGGGCTAAGCGCGAAGCGCCCTGCGAATCCGGTAAGTTCTGTACATCTGGTAGGATATTTATTTCCCATAGCTTAACCATGTGCGGGGTCTGAGCTCCCATGCCTTTGACAGGACTGGGTGGAGGCATCGGAGCAGATTGACTGTCCGGCCCCTCTGCCCGAAGACACTGCGGACGCTTTCCTGATGGAGATGCGGACTTCGGCTCCTTATGAGGTGCCGGAGAAGACCAATAAGAAGGCCAAGGGAACCCGAAAGAGTTCCCGGCGCCAGGTGGTATCGGACTCATCGTCCGATAACACCGAGACACCCTCCTCCCGTGAAAATGAGGAGAAGGAAGATGAAGATTCTCCCCCTCCAGCCGGGGGAGACAAGAAAAGGAAGGCTGTCCCAACTAGGGAGGCCGAAGGGTCCAGGAAGGGAAGAACTCTCCTTTCGGATTGTCCACCACCGCCGCCGACGGTGAAGACAAGTGGCTGCTCAGGGCCAAGCCCCTGGCGAAGTCGTAAGTATTCGGATACTAGAGTAACTCATAGCATACCTTTGTTGCACTGCTTCTCCCAACGTCGAATATGATTATGCCATCCGCCCCAAGCCTGTATCGATGTATCATCGTCGGACGGTTCCTTGGACTCGTCGGACATGAATAGTGATACACTTCCAACCGCCACCTCTCCTTGCCCTACGGACAATGCCGAGGTACTATCTCAGGGGGCACTGAGCCCGGGGGAGACAGTCCCGGAGGCGCCTCAAGGCGACCTTCCGGACTCCAGGAGCAAAGGGAGCAAGGCTCCCGGGGGCTCCAAGTTCGGCTCTTAGCCGAACACCGCGCCAGAACCTCCAGTGGTTCCGGACTCGGGCAGGCGGCCCCCTTCAAAAAGGGGCAAGACGCCCGTGCCGGCGACCTCTGTCCATCCAGAGGCACCGGACAACCTGCTGGGAGCGCTTCGCGGCGCTTCCATCGACGAAGAGCACCGCACTATTATGAGTGCGGTGATCAAGAAGGTTCAGTCTGCCAAGAGCGGACTGACTGAAGCCTGTACCAGCCTTCTAACAGGCTTTGAGGTAAGTATTTAGAATATAGGAAAAATATTACCGCATAGACAGTAGCCCCTAATGCTTTGTTTGGTGTTCACAAAGAAAAGCCGAATAGAGGATCAAATAATATATGCAGGAGTCTAATATAAGTATGTCTGTATGCGTATGCAGGCTTCACTGCCGACCTCTGCCGCACTGACTGCGGAGGTCGCCGCACTGAAGCAAGACCTCGAGGGGTCCGAGAAAGAGCTCGGTCTTGCCAAGAGGCAGCTCGAGGAGAACAAAGGTAAGTAATACCTTGTCTATATATATGAAAGAAAATGTGGTTGCGAAATGACAGGGTCATCATGAATGTGCCAGGGGCCACGACCGAAGTGGCGACCCTGAAGCAAGCGCTATCCGAGGCCGAAGACAAAGCGGCCAAGGAGCGCACCGAGCGGGAGAAACAAGAGGCACGGGTGGGCGAGGTGCAGCAAGAGCTCCAGGCTCTCGTGAAGAAGCACGAGGCTTTGGAGCTTGACTCGAAGACGCGAAAGTCCGAGCTCACCGCGGCCCTCGAGAGCACAAAGCATGCCAAGGCCAAAGCCCAAAAGGCCCTCCAGGAGATTGAGGCGATGAGGAGGATAGCGGCGGGTAAGGCATTCAATATGCAAAGCAAGCATGTGAAAGTAAATTACTTGTTACTTACCCGAGTCCGGAGCTCTCCAGGAGCATTCGCAGATTTGCCCCGCAGTGTGTCGGATGCCGCGAAATTTTACCAGGCCGAGGAGGGAAGCTCGACGGAGAAGCTGTTCTGGTCTCCGTATACTGGGACCGAACACCCGATGCCTATGAGCGACCAACTGAAGCAACTGGTCGAGCTGCACAAGGCGGCCGAACAGGCCATGAAGGGCTTTATAGTCCAGATGTGGCCTGACAACTCCCTTCCCAACAGCTACTTCGGCCTGGTGAGGCGGCTTGTGGATGCCTGCTCGCGGCTGGAAGTCATCAAGCGGTTCGTCTGTATAGAAGGTGCCCGTCGGGCTTTTGCCCGTGCAAAGGTGCACTGGGCCAAGATGGACGCTGAGAAGCTGGTGAAGGAGGGGCCGCCGCAGGGCAAGGAGCATCGCCACCCGAAAATGTATTATGAGGGTGTCCTGAAGGGTGCCCGTCTTGTGGCGGACGAGTGTGCAAAAGATGTAATTTTTGAATGAACTTGCTCGTGTGATCCTGTATTATGAAAACTTGTTCATATGCGCTATGCAACGCTTGTTTGAATTTAAAATATTACCTTCTGTGCGGCTGTTTATCAAATCTGAGAGATGGCCAGTCGTCGGCTTCTGCCCCCATGCCACGAGTGCTGGGGTGTTCGGGATAAACCTGAGCACTCTTTTTCCCATTGTTGGGTCCTTCAAGGGAGGTGCTCAGCACAACGAACAAGGCAACCGGACTATAATGCTTTATCACTCTCACTTAGCCATAGAATTCTACAATTTTAAATTTTGGCGAAGCCCCTAGTATTCGGAAGGCCGAATTCGGGGCGCTATACACGCCTTAAGCCGGACAAAGCCGACTCCTCGCTCTAAGCGGCATAAGTCTTTAGGGACTCGAAACCTCTCGAACAGCGACCAGCTCTCGCCTTATTATGACAGTCAGTTTTAGCTCTCTCTACTGAGGTGCTTAGCCCAGCTGAACCGGGGCATAATCGCAGTAGTTCTCCCAGTGCTACCTTAGCCGATATAGTGGAACATAAGGTACCAAAACATGGGAGCCAGGCAAACCCAACTATTGACCCAAGACATGATTCGGAGCTGATGCACATAATGCTATAAGTCCAGGGTGCCGCACCGTCGAAAGTGTTTGAACTTCTCACGCCGTATTATGGGGTATCCTTAAGCCCCTGGCGTATTGGCCGTACCAGAGTGTACGGGTGCTGAATCTCATGAATGAACACACACACACACACACACACACACACACACACATATATATAAGGTGCGTTAAAGCAGAATGATACAAGTAGTGCGATAAGCAAAAAGTAGGACTATTTGATATGTCCCCTCCAAGGGTAAGCTGAGGAATGGTATTTAAAGCAGGTATTTCACTCGTTGTCAGAGACCACCTGGGAGTTCCATGGGGCGACGTAGCTTTATGCCTCCTTGGTTGTTGCATCGTGTGTCCGGCAACCGTACTGCCGGACGGGGTTTCCAGAGATTAAAGTCCTGAAAGAGAGAAAAATGACAAAGCGGGAAGCCCCTAGTGCGGTTGAGCCGCGTCTTGGGGCGTGCCATAGTCGTGCCCCCTCCCCACCTGTGCCCATGGTATTTTTAATGCGTAATTATGTACGTGTGGCACGGATTTCGCCGTTTGGCTGGTACTGGGGTGGGGGCCGCATTGCTATGCGAGCTCAGAACGTGCCAGGCGGTCTTGTTGCCGATTACTCCGGGCGCGCTTGAAGGTGTCCGGGTCTTTAATCGCCGAACTGGTGGATTGCCTTAAGAGGCTACTTTGCGCTTCTGCTGCGAGGGCCGTAGTGTGCTCCTCCATATGGAGAGAGCGCTCTGTGTTTCCATTGACTGTTATGACCCCCCGAGGTCCTGGCATCTTGAGCTTGAGGTATGCATAATGCGGTACCGAATTGAATCTCGCAAATGCGGTTCGCCCGAGCAGTGCATGATAGCCGCTGCGGAACGGGACTATATCGAAGATTAACTCCTCGCTTCAGAAGTTATCCGGGGATCCGAAGACCACTTCTAGTGTGACTGAGCCTGTGCAATGGGCCTCTACACCTGGTATGACGCCTTTGAAGGTCGTTTTTGTGGGTTTGATCCTTGAGGGGTCTATACCCATTTTGCGCACCGTGTCCTGATAAAGCAGGTTCAGGCTGCTGCCACCATCCATAAGGACTCAAGTGAGGTGAAATCCGTCAATGATTGGGTCTAGGACCAGTGCGGCGAATCCTCCATGACAGATACTAGTGGGGTGGTCCCTGCGATCAAAGGTGATCGGACAAGAGGAGCATGGGTTGAACTTTGGGGCGACTGGCTCCAACGCATATACGTCCCTTAGCGCACGCTTCCGCTCCCTCTTGGGATTGTAGGTTGCGTATATCATGTTCACCATCCGCACTTGTGGGGGGAACCTCTTCTGTCCTGCGGTGTTCGGCTGCCGGGGCTCCTCCTCGTCATCGCTATGCAACCCCTTATCTTTGTTTTCGGCATTTAACTTGCTGGCCTGCTTGAACACCCAACAATCCCTGTTGGTGTGGTTGGCTGGCTTGTCGGGGGTGCCGTGTATTTGACACGAGCGATCGAGTATACGGTCCAAACTGGACGGGCCCAGAGTGCTTCTTTTGAATGTCTTTTTCCACTGACCGAGTTTAGAGCCTTTGAATCCGGTATTGATTGTCGTATCATCGGTATTGTCGCTGTTAATGCGCCGCTTGTGTTTGTTGCGACGTGACCTGCCATTGCCATCCTTGGTATCCGAAGTACCATGGTTCTTTGATATGTTACTGTTGCGAGCCAGCCAGCTGTCTTCTCCCGCGCAAAAGCGGGCCATGAGTGTCGTGAGGGCTGCCATAGATTTCGGTTTTTCCTGGCCAAGGTGCCGGGCGAGCCACTCGCCATGGATGTTGTGCTTAAAAGCTGCTAGAGCCTCTGTATCCGAACAGTCGACTATTTGATTTTTCTTTGTTAGGAACCGTGTCCAGAATTGCCTGGCCGATTCCTCTGGCTGCTGAATTATGTGGCTCAAGTCATCGGCATCTGGTGGTCGCACATAAGTGCCCTGTAAGTTGTCAAGGAATGCGGCTTCCAGATCTTCCCAACAACCAATGGATTCTGCTGGCAGGCTGTTGAGACAATGCCGAGCTGGTCCTTTGAGTTTAAGTGGGAGGTATTTAATGGCGTGTAGATCGTCACCACGGGCCGTGTGGATGTGCAGGACGAAGTCCTCGATCCATACCACAGGATTTGTTGTGCCATCGTATGATTCTATATTTACGGGTTTGAAACCATCTGGGATTTGATGATCCATTACTTCGTCTGTGAAGCATAGGGGGTGTGCGGCGCCTCTGTACTGGGCTATATCGCGACACAACTCAAATGAGTCTTGTCCGCTGTGTTCAGCCCGGCCGGACTTACTTTCACTGTATCCCGTGTGACGGTTATCGTCTCACATAGTGGCGCGCCCTCGCGATCCATAGGTTGATCTTGCATGTTTTGCTTTTTTCTCCAATACGTCTCGCAGGTCTGGCGTATTTCCCCATGTCTTGACATTTTTATTTGAGTGGCATCGGGGTGCGGGCTGAACTTTTGGCTGGAATGCCTCTTTATCGCGGCCGCGAGGTGGCCAATCAGCCGCGTCATACGCCGGAGATGTAGGTTTTGGTGCTTCCTCCTCCAGTCGGGGTAGCAACCTGCGCTTTGGGTAACTCTTGGAGGGGCGTTCGA
Organism: Triticum urartu; assembly: GCF_003073215.2. Taxonomy (NCBI): domain Eukaryota; kingdom Viridiplantae; phylum Streptophyta; class Magnoliopsida; order Poales; family Poaceae; genus Triticum; species Triticum urartu. The sequence continues at coordinate 297,579,525 of NC_053022.1, forward strand.
GTTTATATTCCTCGGCCGCAAGGACTTCAGTCCATCTGTCAGCTAGCAAATCTTGATCAGCTTGAAGCTGCTGTTGCTTTTTCTTAAGGCTATTTGTCGTGGCTATAAGACGGCGCTTGAAGCGCTCTTGTTCGACAGGATCCTCAGGCACGACGAATTCATCATCGTCGAGGCTTGCCTCGTCTTCGGAGGGAGGCATGTAATTATCATCCTCCGCCCCTCCATCTGCCGCCCTCTCGGGAGGGCTGGCTTCTCTATCCTCCTGCCCTAAATCTTGCTGGAGGGGATTGTTATCGTCTTCGGCACTGTCCGGAGTGCTATTATCTCCTGTGCTGGTGTCACCACTTTTGCTTTGGCGAGACTTAGAGCGACGCCGCTGACATCGGCACTTGGGTTGCTTCTTAGAGGGGTCATCCTCCGTTGTCCCGTCGCCATTGCCTTCTTTGGGTGTGTCCACCATATATATGTCATATGATGAGGTGGTTGTCCAGTGCCCTGTGGGCAGTGGTTCTTGTTCGCCTCCTGCATCGTCGTCCATGCCGTCGATGTCTTCGGAGTCGAAGTCGAGCATGTCGGTCAAATCATCGACAGTGGATACTAAGTGGGTGGTGGGTGGGCGGCGAATTTCTTTGTCATCCGCATCCCAATCCTGCCGGACATAGTTCGGCCAGGACTCTCCTGACGAGGAGAGAGACCTTAATGAGTTCAGTATGTCGCCGAAGGGCGAGTGCTGAAAAATATCCGCGGAGGTAAACTCCATGATCGGCGCCCAATCGGATTCGATAGGCATGGGCGCAGGCGGTTCTGAGTCCGTGGCCTGGGAAGAATCCGGTAGTTCGGTGTCACGGCTCCCGTGAAGGGTAAGGTCGATACTGGCTCGATCGCCGATGAGAGTGCAGCCTCTGTGGCGGGGTCTATCCACCCGTCCATGGATGGCGCAACTGGCTCCGAATTGAGGGTCAGAGCGGTTGCCAGTGTGATCTCCTGAACACTGTCCGATGGCAGAGCTAAATCATGCTCATCGTGACCGTGTGGCGCACTAGGCAGGGGCTCGAATCCGTCAAAGATCAAGTCTTCGCGGATATCGGCCGTGTATTTTAAGCTTCCAAACCTGACATGGTGGCCAGGGGCGTAACTCTCGATTTGCTCCAGATGGCCAAGTGAGTTGGCCTGCAGTGCGAAGCCACCGGACACAAAGATCTGTCCGGGGAGAAAAGTCTCACCCTGAACTGCATCGGTATTGATTATTGAAGGAGCCATCAAGCCTAATGATGACGACACAGAGGAACTCTCAATGAAAGCACCAATGTCGGTGTCAAAACCGGCGGATCTCGGGTAGGGGGTCCCGAACTGTGCGTCTAAGGCGGATGGTAACAGGAGGCAGGGGACACGATGTTTTACCCAGGTTCGGGCCCTCTTGATGGAGGTAAAACCCTACGTCCTGCTTGATTTATTCTTAATAATATGAGTAGTACAAGAGTTGATCTACCACGAGATCGGAGAGGCTAAACCCTAGAAGCTAGCCTATGGTATGATTGTATGTTGTCCTACGGACTAAAACCCTCCGGTTTATATAGACACCGGAAGGGGCTAGGGTTACACAAGGTCGGTTACAAAGGAGGAGATAAACATATCCGTATTGCCTAGCATGCTTCCCACGCCAAGTAGAGTCCCATCCGGACACGGGACGAAGTTTTCAATCTTGTATCTTCATAGTCCAACTGTCCGGCCAAAGGATATAGTCCGGCTGTCCGGAGACCCCCTAATCCAGGACTCCCTCAGTAGCCCCTAAACCAGGCTCCAATGACGATGAGTCCGGCGCGCAGTGTTGTCTTCGGCATTGCAAGGCGGGTTCCTCCTCCGAATACACCACGGAAGAATTTGAATACAAGGATAGTGTCCGACCCTGCAAAATAAGTTCCACATACCACCGTAGAGAGAATAATATTACCACAAATCTAATCTGCTGACACGTTTTGGCAGCATGACATCACGCCACGGCCAGGTAATCATTTGAACCGTTTTTCCGTGTCCCTGGCCAAAAACTGAAAAAAATCGGACGAACGTCCGCTACAGGAGACTAACGAACGAAACCGTTCGTTAGTAGATCTAAATGAACAAACGTTCGCTAGATAGATCGAACCGAAAAAAACAAAATGAAACCGGGAAAACCGAAAAACCAATCTATGGTTTTACCGGTTTTTCCGACGAGAACCGGCGACGAACTACGACAGTCAATGGCGGCGGCTCCGGCGGCGTGGCTCGGCGGCAGCTGTGGAGGCGTGGCGCGACGCAAAGCGATAGACGGCGGCGGCGGCTGGCTCGGGCGGCGGGGTTGGGGCGGGAGGCGGCGGCGGACGGGGTCCAGGAGGCCCCGGGGCGCAGCTTATAAAGGAGGGGGCGGCCTTGGGAGGTGGAGTCCCAGGCGGCGGCGACTCCTCCCGTGTCCTGGCCGAACTCGGGGAAGGCGGCGGCGGCGTGGCTGGGCCTAGCCTGGCTCGGCTGGGCCGGCCCAGTTAGGCCGTAGTTGACTTTTTTTTTCAAACAGCGCAGCGAAAAAAATCAAAATAAAATAAAATCCTAAAAAATTCCAGAAACAATTTTCTCCGCCCCTCCTAATAAATAGGCTTAGGTGAACATTTTTCTGGACCTAAATGCCTAAAATAAAAATAAACATTTTAGCACTAACAAAAATAATTAAACACGCAAATAAAATCAAAAAAAATATTTTATTCAGAATTAAATTTCCAATATTTCGTTGCTGTTTTTTAAGAATTCATATTATCCTCTCTCATTATTTTATTTATTTTCAAATATTGGAAAAATATTTTGAATAAATCACTTTGATCTAGTTTGCAAATCTTGAAAATTCAAAAATGGATTTTTGAGAAAACTTCCAACTCTCTCAACTGGTCCTTGAGTTGCTTAAGGTTTCTAGGATCAAAGATTCAAATAAAACAAATTCCAAAATGCATAAATGATGGATGATATGAATGATCTAAATAACATCCAAATTGAAAATTGGGATGTTACACCCATCAGAAGGGATCATGCATATGTTACAAAATTCACTAAGTGGTATCTGATGGTTTTTAGCATATAAGTCAAAGCTAACTTCAGGAGGATTATTCCTAGGCAGGAAAGTAAAGCTTTGAACAAAAATGTTTGTGAGGATTTGGTGCTGTTCACACTCATCTGCAATGAAGTCGGTGAGGCCGGCATTCACAGCATATTGCATGAACTCCTGAAGGATTCCAGCCTCTTCCAGGAACGTGATGTGCGGCCATTCACATGGCCGTACCTCCGCCAACCTCTGAGGATGGAGATCACTATTAGATGACTCCCCAATAACACCCTTGGAATTCTTCTTGGATCCAAACTTCCTAAAGATATTCATGGTTTTCCTATAAACAAAATTCTGAAATTTATTAGCACACAAAACTTTCTCAACATAACTTCACAAAAATGATACCAACTACTCATAGTGATACATAGAGGCCATAGCAAGCATTCAAACTACTTAGAACACTAAGAATTCAACATGCAAGCACATCTACAACAACACCAAGAGTAGATAATTATTCAAAATATAAACCACAAAAACAAAAACTAATTGGACAAATGGTGGAGTCACATACCAGGCAACAATCCCCCGAAACAGTTTCGCAAACGGAGCTTCGAGCAAAGAGATCGAAATCCATGGGTTTGAGGGCAAGAACACGGGAGAGAGAGCAATGGAGATTTTTTTCTGGAGGTAGGTGATGATGTGGTGTAAAGAGATAAGTGAGAGGGCCCATGTGGGGACCATAACCCACTAGGGGCTGCCTGGGGGTGCTAGCACGCCCAGGTGGGTTGTGCCCATCTGGTGCACCTCCCTCTGATGTTATTTGCACCAAAAATTCTTAAATATTCAGAAGAAATCATATTAAATTTTCAGGGCATTCTAGGAACTTTTATTTTTGGGCCATTTTTTATTGCACGGGAAAATCAGAAAACAGACAAAACATGGCATTTTATTTTATTTAACTAATAAAAATAGATAATAAAAAGTAGGGACAGAAAGTAGTGCTTACTAAATTCATCAACTTCATACCGCTAAAAAATGATTCATTAATAAGGTTGATCAAGTCTTATTAACAACCACTTTCGATTAGCATGAAACCGAAGAACTTTCATAAATCACTAAGTTATCTCAATGGGGATATGAATGTCCCCAACAATAAGCATTTCATATTTCTTTTTGGCAGTAGGTAGAGGTATTTGAAAACTTCCAATAGTGATTGTCGGAGATTTTTCAATTACATTAATACCATTCACTTGGAATTGTTTCTTCAGAAGGTGCACCGTATGCTCATTACCATTGATATCAAAAGTGACCATGCTTTTATTGCAATTAATAACATCCCTTGCAGTATTCAAGAAGGGTCTACCAAGGATAATCGACATGTTGTCGTCCTTGGGCATCTCAAGTATAACAAAGTCAGTCAAAATAGTAACATTAGCAACAACAACGGGCACATCCTCACAGATACCGATAGGTATGGCAGTTGATTTGTCAGCCATTTGCAAAGATATTTCAGTAGGTGTGAGTTTATTCAGATCAATTCTTTTATATAAAGATAAAGGCATAACACTAACACCAGCTCCTAAATCACACAAAGCGGTTTTCACATAATTCTTTTTGATAGAGCAAGGTATAGTTGGTATTCCCGGATCTCCAAGTTTTTTAGGTACTCCATCTTTAAAAGTATAATTAGCAAGCATAGTGGAGATTTCAAATTCCAGTATTTTCCTCTTATTTGTGATGATGTCTTTCATATACTTTGCATAAGGAGGCATTTTCAAGATATCAGTCAAGCGAGTACGCAAAAAGACTGGCCTCAGCATTTCAGCAAAGCGTTCAAATTCTTCATCATCATTCTTTTTAGTTGACTTAGGTGGAGAAGGCATAGGAAAGAGAACCCACGGTTCCCTTTCTTTACCGTGTTTTCTAGCCAGAAAGTCTCTTTTGTCATATCTTTTATTCTTAGGTTGTGGGTTATCAAGATCAACAGATGGTCCTATCTCAACATCATTGTCTGGTTCTTTATTATTTGGTTGAGTATCTTCATGAACATTAGCATTATATTTTTCACTATCACTAGGTGAGTGTTCATTAACTCACTGGGTTTCAACATCTGAGATAGAAGTTTCATTATCATTGTCAGTAGGTTTTTCTATTTCAGGTTCACTAGGAGCATGTGAAGTCCTATCATTCTTCATTTCCTTTTTCTTTCTAGAAGAACTAGGTGCACTAGTGTTAGCTCTTTGTGAATCTTGTTCAATTCTTTTAGGGTGTCCCTCAGGATAAAGTGGTTCCTGAGTCATTTTACCTACTCTAGTTGCAACCCTAACAGCAAAGTCATGCATATTATTATTCATTTCATCAAGCAACTCTCTTTGAGATTTAGCAACTTGTTCTAACTGAGTTTGAACCATAGAAGCATGCTTTCCAACACCTCTAACATCATTTGATATTCTAAATAACAAGTCACTCAAGCGAGCAATCATATCAGAATTGTATTTCAATTGTTTCATAACATTTGCATTGAAATGATCTTGTTTTCTAATGTATTTTTCAAACTCATAAAGGAATTGACTAGGATGCATATTGTGAGTATTGTCATTATCATTGAACTTCATAAGCGAATTTACCTCTACCACCTTAGGCAGTGGTGGTGTATTAAGCCCATGTATTTCTTCAATAGGAGGTAAAATTTTAACATCCTCAGCTTTAATACCTTTTTCCTTCATAGATTTTTTTGCCTCTTGCATATCTTCGGGACTGAGATATAATATACCCCTCTTCTTCGGAGTGGGTTTAGGCGGTGGTTCAGGAATAGTCCAATCATCATAATTTTTCAATATGTTATTCAATAATTCCTCAGCTTGTCCAACATTTCATTCGCTAAAAACACAACCAACACAACTATTTAGGAAGTCCCTAGAAGCATCGGTTAGTCCATTATAGAAGATATCAAGTATTTCACTTTTCTTAAGAGGGTGATCAGGCAAAGCATTAAGTAATTGGCAAAGCCTCTCCTAAGCTTGTGGGAGACTCTCTTCTTTAGTTTGCACAAAGTTAAATATTTCCTGTAAGGCAGCTTGTTTCTTATGAGCAGGGAAATATTTTTCAGAGAAGTAATAAATCATATCCTAGGGACTACGCACACAACCAGGAGCAAGAGTATTGTACCAAGCTTTAGCATCACCCTATAATGAGAAAGGAAATAATTTGAGAATAAAGTAATAGCGAGTTTTCTCATCATGAGTAAAAAGGGTGGCTATGTCATTCAACTTAGTAAGATGTGCCACAACAGTTTCAGTTTCATAAGCATGGAAAGGATCAGATTCAACCAAAGTAATTAACCCTGGGTCGACAGAGAATTCACAATCCTTATCATCAATAAGATAGGTGAAGTAGCAAACTAGGATATCACTTCATTCTAGCATTCAGAGATTTTTCTTTATACTTGCATAATGATTTATCTAGATCATCTCTATCATTGCAAGGAAGAATATCTCTAGTTGTTTCTTCACTCATAACATAACCTTCAGGTACCTTAGGAAATTCATATCTAGGAAGGCTAGTTCTAGTAGGTGTTTCAGGAGATTCAGTTTCAAGCTCATCATCAGATTCAACAACATAATGTTGTATAACTCTAGCAATTTGTTTATCAAGAAATTCACCAAGTGGCACATCATCATTAAGAAAGCTACTAGCATCATCATAAGCATTATCCATAGCAGAAGTAGCATCATCAACACCTTGCGACATATCAGAATTAATAACATGTGGTGGTGTTGCAAGTTTACTTATAACAGAAGGTGAATCTAAAGCAGAACTAGATGGCAGTTCCTTACCTCCCCCTGTCTTTGAGGGAAATATCTTAGTCTTAGAATCCTTCACATTCTTCATAGTGATAATATGTTAATAATCCCAAGTGACTCAACAAATATAGCTATGCTCCCTGGCAACGGCGCCAGAAAAAGGTCTTGATAACCCACAAGTATAGGGGGTCACAACAGTTTTCGAGGGTAGAGTATTCAACCCAAATTTGTAGATTCGACACAAGGGGAGCGAAAGAATATTTGGAGGTATTAGCAGCTGAGTTGTCAATTCAACCACATCTGGAGATTAATTATCTGCAGCCAAGTGATCAGTAGCAAAGTAATATGATAGTTTTGTTAGTAGTAGTAGCAGCAGCAATAGTAAAAGTAATAGTGATGATAGTAATTTTGTAGCAAGTGTAACAGTGATGATAGCAGTAGTAACTTAGCAAGAACAATATAAAGTAAATTCATAGGCATTGAATCGGTGACTTGTTGGATGATATTCATCATGAGACAGTTATAACCTAGGATGATACGACACTAGCTCCAGTTCATTGATATAATGTAGGCATGTATATCGTAAATAGTCATACGTGCTTTATTAAAAGAACTTGCATGACATCTTTTGTCCTACCCTCCCGTGGCAGCGGGGTCCATATTGGAAACTAAGGGATATTAAGGCCTCCTTTTAATAGAGAACCGAAACAAAGCATTAACACATAGTGAATACATGAACTCCTCAAACTATGGTAATCACCGGAAGAAGTCCCGGTTTTTGTCACTCCGGGGTTACCAGATCATAACACATAGTAGGTGACTATAACTTGCAAGATCGGATCTAGAACATGGATATAATGGTGATAACATAAACGGTTCAGATCTGAAATCATGGCACCCAGACCCAAAGTGATAAGCATTAAGCATGGCAAAGTCATAGAAACATCAATCTAAGAACATAGTGGATACTAGGGATCAAGCCCTAACAAAACTAACTCGAGTACATGATTAATCTCATCCAACTCCTCACCGACCAGCGAGCCTATGAAGGAATTACTCACTCTCGGCGGGGAGCATCATGGAATTGGCGATGGAGAAGGGTTGGTGATGACGAAGAACGAAGAACCCCTCTCCGGAGCCCCAAACGGACTCCAGATTTGCCCTCCCGAGGAAGAATAGGGCTTGGCGGCGGCTCCGTCTCATGGATCACGATAATTCTTTCTCCCTGATTTTTTTCTCCGAAAATAGGATTTTATAGCATTGGTTTCAGGGTCTGCGGGGCCACCAGGTCGGGACAACCCACCTGGGCGCGCCAGGAGAGGGGGGGGCGCCCTGGGTTGTGCCAACCCAGGTGCCCCTCTCTGGTAGGTCTTGGCTCCAGAAATTCTTATATATATTATATAAAAATTCCTTGCAAAGTTTCGTTCCATTCCGAGAACTTTTATTTCTGCACAAAAACAACACCATGGTAGTTCTGCTGAAAACAGCGTCATTCCAGGGTTAGTTTCATTCAAATCATGCAAATTAGAGTCAAAAACAAGAGGAAAAGTGAAAATGCTAGTTATCGACTAGAGGGGGGGTGAATAGGAAATTTTTATGAAAGTCTTCAAAACACGGGGGCTTTGAAGACAAACGATAGAAATGAACCTATTGATATGCAGCGGAAGGTAGACTACACTAGACAAGCTATAGTCAAGTAAGCAATAAAGTGAAAGCACAAAGACTATCAGCAACTAGGTAGTATGGATCAGGATGGAAGATAGTATGAAGCCAAACAACAATAGTCTTCACATAGTGAAGTCAATTAGATCATGCAAGCAGGCAATGCCTTCACGAAGACAGCTGTAAAGTAAAGAGATGAGAAGGATAGAACCAGTTGCTTGGAGAGGAAACAAATTTGGTAGACCAGTTCTAGTTGCTGTGACAAATGTACGTCTGGTTAGGGAGGCTGAGATTCAACTCACAAGACCGCGGCTTCACCTTATTCCCCTTTAGCTAAGGACACACAGTCCTCGCCCAATCACTCTGGTAAGTCTTCAAGGTAGACTTCCAAACCTTCACAAACTTCTGTCACCGAAGATCCACAATGACTCTTGGATGCTCAGAACGCAACACCTAACCGGCTGGGGGATTCACAGTCCTCAAGTGTAACAGGTCTTCAGATCACGCAAACAGAAAGACTTCAGTGATGCCTAACACTCTTTGGCTCTGGGTGTTTTGGGCTTTGTCCGCGCAATGATCTCTCTCTCAAATGCTTCGAAGGTGGGTTGCTCTCAAATGACAAAAGCCGTGCACTAACCCTGAGCAGCCAACAATTTATGGTGTAGGGGGTGGGCTATTTATAGCCAGGAGGCAACCCGACCTGATTTGTCTGAAATGACCCTGGGTCACTAAGGAACTGACACGTGTCCAATGATCAGATTTCAAACACACGCGACATCTTGACTTGGGCTACAAGTAATGCTGACTTATCCAGCTCTGGATAAGATTTGCTCTCATTGTCTTCGCTCAAAGACGTATGATTTGGTTGAGCATCACATCAGTCACTCTGACTTTGTTCACTTGGACCCCACTTAACAGTACGTGGTTCCTATGACTCAACAAAGAAGAAAAGGAAACTACGAAACAACTATGTCTTCGCACTCCTTAGTCTTCATACGATGTCTTCTCATGTCAGTCTTTAATGTGAATCTCTTCACAGATCACCATTGTCTTCAATGTCTTCACACATTTTTAGGGGTCAATGAGGGACTACTATCCTACAATTCTCACAAACACATTAGTCCCTCAACCAAGTTTGTCGTCAATACTCCAAAACCATCTAGGGGCGGCACTAGATGCACTTACAATCTCCCCCTTTTTGGTAATTGATGACAAACTGGTTGAAGTTTTCAATGGGGATAAAATTATGTGAAAGTTAAGAATTCAGGCATTGTCTTCATAAGTAGTAAAAGGCTCCCCCTGAAGATGTGCATATAAGTAGTTTGCTTTTGAATGCAAATGCACATGGCATGTTTTACTTGGTGGAGATCCTCTTCAACTTATGAAGACAATTCATCATGCATATACATATATAATGAAGATAATGACATGCATAATGAAAAATGGACATCTGCGGAATGACTTCATGCGGAATTTATCATCGCATCATAGAGTAGTAGAAAAAGTAGCAGACGACCATCGAGTTTAAGTGTTACAACCCAAAGAACCAAATGTATCAAAACACGAGAGTTGTAAACACTTGGAAAAAATAGTGCAACCACCCATAAGGACCCGCTTGAAGACTATCAACTCATATGCTTCTCCCCCTTTTGTCAGTAATGACCAAAAAGGTTTGAAGACATAGATCATCTACTTGTTCCCATCAGGAGTAGATGAAGGAGCAGGGTCGATGTTGGAGTTCGGTGGTGCAGTGTCGAGATGCAGCGAAGCCATGGTTGGTGAAGTGGCGTCGTCTTCTTCATCGACGACTCTCACAACAACAGTTGCAGCCGAAGATGAGTACTCAGAATCTTCTATTGATGGAGTGCAGTGCCAGCTTGCATTGCGTGGAGGTCTGGAATCAAATTTGAAGCCCTCAGTGAAGCCATCTTCGTGAAGATCTTCTTCTGGGCATAGTAGCATGAGACTCTTCCAGGACCGCCAACAGGCTTCATGGGCAACGAACGAGTTCTTGGTGGCCAAGTTTCTGATGTGATTAACGTCCACCAAGATACTCTGCATCTGACGCTTTAGCTAGTCATGATGCTTATCCTTCTTCTGATGTAAGGGCACAAGAAGCTCTCGGTCATTGAGTGCACGAGAACGCTTCTGAGGCCTTTGAGCAATTGTACTGTCAGTGGCTTCGGTGTTTGCATGATGGGGCACACACATAGTGCCAGCCGGAGGATAAGCAGGAGTTGCAGCATTGGGACATGAATTCCTTCTATTGGTTGCGTGAAGCTTTGATGATCAACATTATTAAGATATAGAGGTCCTTGGAAGGCTCTGGGTAGATGGCTTCGATGGACAGATCAACCTCAGGCAGAAAGACAAGATGGTTGCGCGCCGAGGGTTGATAGTCAACAGAAGAGTGGAGCTTGATCAGGCACATCACCCATGGAGCATAAAACTTCAGGCCAAACAGATCAATCCCAGATGCAGCAAGTTGTCTGATGAAGAAATCCTGGGTGTTGAATCTGATGCCATTGATGATGTAAAACACCAAAGTCTTCATGGCTCCTTCAAGTTTGGCTTCAGCCGAGTGTCCCTTGATTGGCCATAGAGTATGCCTCAGAATATGATAGACTGTGCATGGCAAGTACTCGAGGTCTTTGATGAAGAGTTCCTTCGGATATTCGGCATCAAAAGGCAATGGCTTCATCATACTCAGCATCTCACTCATATTGGGTTTAGGCCTCTGGAAGATACTCTGCAATTCATCGCGATGACGCTGACAACCAGGCTCATAGAGCTCGCCTGGAGTGGGAAGGGAAGTAAGCTCGATGATGTCTTGAGCTTTGGCTTCATGATGCACATCTCCTGTCATCCACTCAAGAATCCATGTCTTCGGATCCTTGTTGTAGCCGCGAATATGAAGTGTTGCATAGAATTGCAGCAGAAGCTCTTCATTCCAGTGCTCTTTGTCCATAACTGCCAGTGTCAAAACTGGTGGATCTCAGGTAGGGGGTCCCAAACTGTGTGTCTAAGGTCAATGGTAACAGGAGACAGGGGACACAATGTTTGCCCAGGTTCGGGCCCTCTCTATGGAGGTAATACCCTACGTCCTGCTTGATTGATCTTGATGAATATGAGTATTACAAGAGTTGATCTACCATGAGATCATAATGGCTAAACCCTAGAAGTCTAGCCTGTATGACTATGATAATGAATCCCCCCCTCCGGACTAAGTCCTCTGGTTTATATAGACACTGGGAGGATCTAGGGTTACATGAGGTCGATTACAAAGAAAGGAATCTACATATTTGGTCGCCAAGCTTGCCTTCCACGCCAAGGTGAGTCCTATCCAGACATAGGTGCAGTCTTCGGTCTTCACGTCTTCACAGCCCATCAGTCCGACCCATTACTAACAGGCTGGATGCCCGAGGACCCCTTAGTCCAGGACTCACTCAGTAGCCCCTGAACCTGGCTTCAATGACAAGGTATCCGGTGCGTAGATCTATCTTCGGCATTGCAAGGCGGGTTCCTCCTTCCGAACTCCAAGATAGTCTTCGGACAAAACAAACGTGTCCGGATCTGCAACACATAGCTGTAGAGAGTATAATATTTCACGAATCCAATCTGCCGACCACTTTAGTAACATGACATCATGCTTGCCCGGTTGTTATTTTGAACCGTTTCCCGTCCTGCCGTTCCACGTTTCGGGGCGTGGTTTTTGTTGGCACGTCCTGTCGAAGCAAATATCGTGTCCCCTTATCACGAGATTCTCATCAATACAAACATGGGTAACCCAACCGTCCCGCGGGAAAGATTCCTTAGGAATAGGCAGGTTATCAGGCTTAGGAGGAGGCGTTCAATACCTGCTGCCTTTATAAAGGAACCAAGGGCCGTCTTTTTTATGTCAAGCCTCTCCTCAGCCTTCCCAACCTCGAGTTCTAGCACCCAAGGTCCGACTTCATTGCTTCAAGCCTCCCCATCATGTCAGGACCCAACCCTCAAGGCCGATGGGTGGCTTCCTCCATTACAGAGGAGGATATTGCGAAGCTTCAGGCGGCCAGATTCATGACCGCGGAGATCCACCATAGGCTTCCCGCTCAAGGACATGTTATTCCGACCCCTAGATCTGGCGAGAGGGTCGTATTCATCTCCCACTTCCTCCAAGGGCTAGGGTTTGCTCTTCACCCCTTCGTCCGGGGGCTAATTTTTTATTACGGACTAGATTTTCATGATCTATCTCCGGACTCTTTCCTCCATGTCTCGGTGTTTATCATTACATGCGAGGCCTTGATACGTCTCCAACGTATCTATAATTTTTGATTGCACCATGCTATATTATCTAATATTTTGGATGTTTATGGGCTTTATTATACACTTTTATATCATTTTTTGGGACTAACCTATTAACCCAGAGCCCAGTGCCAGTTTCTGTTTTTACCTTGTTTTAGAATATCACAGAAAAGGAAAACCAAACGGAGTCCAATTGACCTGAAACTTCACGGAACTTATTTTTGGATCAGAAGAAGCCCAGAAGACTTGGAGTGCACGTTAGGGGATCTACGAGGAAGCCACGAGGCAGGGGGGCACGCCCACCCCCTGGGCGCGCCCTCCACCCTCGTGGGCCCCTCGTGCCCCCCTGACGTACTTCTTCCACCTATATATCTCCATATACCCTAAAAACATCCGAGAGCACAATAGATCGGGAGTTCCGCCGCCAGAAGCCTCCGTAGCCATCGAAAGCCAATCTAGACCCGTTCCGGCACCCGGCCGGAGGGGGCAATCCTTCTCTGGTGGCCATCTTCATCATCCCGGTGCTCTCCATGATGAGGAGGGAGTAGTTCTCCCTCGGGGCTGAGGGTATGTACCAGTAGCTATGTGTTTGATCTCTCTCTCTCTCTCGTGTTCTTGAGGTGATATGATCTTGATGTATCGCAAGCTTTGCTATTATAGTTGGATCTTATGATGTTTTCTCCCCCCTCTACTCTCTTGTAATGGATTGAGTTTTCCCTTTGAAGTTATCTTATCGGATTGAGTCTTTAAAGATTTGAGAACACTTGATGTATGTCTTGTCGTGCGTATCTGTGGTGACAATGGGATATCACGTGATTCAGTTGATGTATGTTTTGGTGATCAACTTGCGGGTTCCGCCCATGAACCTATGCATAGGGGTTGGCACACGTTTTCGTCGTGATTCTCTGGTAGGAACTTTGGGGCACTCTTTGAGGTTCTATGTGTTGGTTGAATAGATAAATCTGAGATTGTGTGATGCATATCGTATAATCATACCCACGGATACTTGAGGTGACATTGGAGTATCTAGGTGACATTAGGGTTTTGGTTGATTTGTGTCTTAAGGTGTTATTCTAGTACGAACTCTAGGGCTGTTTGTGACACTTATAGGAATAGCCCAACGGATTGATTGGAAAGAATAACTTTGAGGTGGTTTCGTACCCTACCATAATCTCTTCGTTCGTTCTCTGCTATTAGTGACTTTGGAGTGACTCTTTGTTGCATGTTGAGGGATAGTTATGTGATCCAACTATGTTATTATTGTTGAGGGAACTTGCACTAGCGAAAGTATGAACCCTAGGCCTTGTTTCAACGCATTGCAATACCGTTTACGCTCACTTTTATCATTAGTTACCTTGCTGTTTTAATATTTTTAGATTACAAAAACCTTTATCTACTATCCATATACCACTTGTATCACCATCTCTTCGCCGAACTAGTGCACCTATACAATTTACCATTGTATTGGGTGTGTTGGGGACACAAGAGACTCTTTGTCATTTGGTTGCAGGGTTGCTTGAGAGAGACCATCTTCATCCTACGCCTCCTACGGATTGATAAACCTTAGGTCATCCACTTGAGGGAAATTTGCTACTGTCCTACAAACCTCTGCACTTGGAGGCCCAACAACGTCTACAAGAAGAAGGTTGTGTAGTAGACATCAAGCTCTTTTCTGGCGCCGTTGCCGGGGAGGTGAGTGCTTGAAGGTATATCTTTAGATCTTGCAATCGAGTCTTTTAGTTTCTTGTTTTATCACTAGTTTAGTTTATAAAAGAAAACTATAAAAAATGGAATTGAGTTTGTCTCATACGCTTCATCTTTTTAATATCTTTCGTGAGTATGATGGAAAGGAAAATTGTGCCAGAGTGTTAGAAGAAGAATGCATTAAAATATTTGGCACTAAATATTTGCATGATGAGCATGATCGCAATGTTGTTAGTATGAACTCCTTGAATATCCATGGTACTAATGATGATTGCACTAGTTATGATGAAAATGTCTCCTATAAACATGTCAATTTTTGTGGAGTGCATTGGGTTTGCAAGTACATACCAAATAGGGAAGATAGATATTGCAAGAGGCATAAGTACTTAGAAACTAAATTGTTGCAAGAAAGTCTTGATGATTGTGCTGAAAATTTAAATTTTCTTTGCCGTACTTGTGGACTTTGCAATGAAAGTGGTCATTTAGCTATCCGATGCAAATTGTTTCATGATCTAATTGTGTCCAAAAATTGTGATGAGTTGATTTCCCTTGCACATTATAATGAACTTAGCTTGCTTATGGGTTGCGGAGAAATGAAACATATAACTGGGCATCTTTCAAAATTTGCCTGTTATAAACTTCTTGGTTTTGATCTAGAGGAAATTTATATGTATTGTGCGGTGAATTGCATTGAAAATCCTTATATTGCCAATTACATAAAGAAAAGAAAGCAAAGATAAGATGAAGAGAATACTAATGAAAGGGAAGAGACTTCCCAATATCCTTCTATTATTTCTTATGATGAATCAGGTAACGAGGAGGAGCCTCCTATTCAACCAATCTCATTAATAAGGAGCTCCAAAAAGAGGATTGAACCCACACATGATGTGGTGAAGAAGAAGAAAAGAAAAAGGAAGAGAGGTAAAAAGATATCTCTCCCAAATAATGCAGCTCCTATTACTATTGTGCCTCATGAAAATATAACTGTGGAAGATAATGATACTTCTTATGATCTTGAAAATCTTTTTGACACTTGCTTGGAAGAATATGATAATTGCTATACTCTTGGTGCTATCTATACTATTGATGATGAAAGTGATTATGCTTATGATATGAAAAGGCCCAAGCTTGGGGATGCTATGTTTGATGAAAATGATGTTTTTGAGAATATATTTGCTGCAATTAATGTTTGTCCCAAGCTTGGGGATGCTACGTTTAATGAAGATGATATTTTTAGTCTCCCAAGTTTTGATATGCAAATTTATAACGATGATAGCATGCCTCCTACTTATGATGATTATTGTGATGATACTTATGCTATAAAAAGTGGTGATTATATTTATAAAACTTGTCATTATTATGGTTACCCCTTTTCTGAACATTACTCTTTTAATGTGGAAACAATTTTTAGTATTCGAGTTTCTTATGATACTCCCACTATTCCGAATGAGAAGAATTTTGCTTATGTAGAGAGTAATAAAATTTCTATGCTTGTAGATCATGAAAAGAATGCTTTAGGTGTTGGTTATATTGTTGAATTCATTCATGATGCTACTGAAAATTATTATGAGGGAGGAACATATGCTTGTAGGAATTACAATAATATCAAGTTTCCTCTCTATGTGCTTAAAGTTTCCAAGTTATGCTTGTTTTGCCTTCCTATGCTAGTTGATTATCGTCCCCATAAATTGTTTGCTCAAAAAATCCCTATGCATAGGAAGTGGGTTAGACTTAAATGTATTAGCAATATTCTTCATGATGCTCTCTGTATGTTTCAATTCTTATCTTTTATGTGAGCATCATTGAAATCATCATGCCTAGCTAGGGGCGTTAAACGATAGCGCTTGTTGGGAGGCAACCCAATTGTTTTTGTTCCTGTTTAGTAACAAATAATTCATCTAGCCTCTGTTTAGATGTGGTTTTATGCTTTTAATTAGTGTTTGTGCGAAGTGGAACCTTTGGGAAGACTTGGGGAAAGTCTTGTTGATCATGCTGTGAAAAACAGAAACTTTAGCACTCACGAGAATTGCTGCCATTTTTATTTTGGAAAGTTCTATTTAGTTAATTATTTTTGCAGATGATTAAAAGATAAATTCCTCAGGTCCATCAATTTATTTGAGAATTTTATGAGTTCCACAAGTATACGTTTGATCCAGATTACTACAGACAGTTCTGTTTTTCACAGATTCTGTTTTTCACAGATTCTGTTTTTCATGTGTTGTTTACTTATTTTGATGAATCTATGGCTAGTAAAAGAGTTTATAAACCATAGAGAATTGGAATACAGTAGGTTTAAGACCAATATAAATAAATAGTGAGTTCATTACAGTACCTTGAAGTGGTGATTTATTTTCTTATACTAACAGAGCTTACGAGTTTTCTGTTAAGTTTTGGGTAAGGATTCGATGGACTATGGAATAAGGAGTGGCAAGAGCCTAAGCTTGGGGATGCCCAAGGCAACCCAAGGTAATATTCAAGGATAGCCAAGAGCCTAAGCTTGGGGATGCCCCGGAAGGCATCCCCTCTTTCGTCTTCGTTCATCGGTAACTTTACTATTTTTAGTTTTGCTTGCTGTTTGAATAAAATACCAAGATCTGAAGTTATTAAATGTTAGAGAGTCTTCACATAGCTGCATAATTATTCGACTACTCATTTATCTTCACTTATATCTTTTGGAGTAGTTTGTTGTTGCTCTAGTGCTTCACTTATGTCTTTTTAAAGCATGGTGGTAGTTTTATTTTGAAGAAATAGATGAACTCTCATGCTTCACTTATATCTTTTTGAGAGTTTTAAATAGCATGGTAATTTGCTTAAATAATCCTAATATGCTAGGCATCCAAGAATAGTAAAAACTTTCATATAGAGTATTGAATACTAAGAGAAGTTTGATGCTTGATGATTGTTTTGAGATATGGAGGTAATAATATCAAAGTCGTGCTAGTTGAATATTTGTGAATTTGAGAAATGCTTGTGTTGAAGTTTGCAAGTCCCGTAGCATGCACGTATGGTAAACGTTGTGTAACAAATTTGAAACATGAGGTGTTATTTGATTGTCTTCCTTATGGGTGGCGGTCGGGGACGAGCAATGGTCTTTTCCTACCAATCTATCCCCCTAGGAGCATGCACGTAGTGCCGAGGTTTTTGATGACTTGTAGATTTTTGCAATAAGTATGTGAGTTCTTTATGACTAATGTTGAGTCCATGGATTATACGCACTCTCACCCTTCCATCCTTGCTAGCCTCTTCGGTACCGTGCATTGCCCTTTCTCACATTGAGAGTTGGTGCAAACTTCGCCGGTGCATCCAAACCCCGTGATATGATACGCTCTATCACACATCAACCTCCTTATATATTCCTCAAAACAGCCACCATACCTACCTGTTATGGCATTTCCATAGCCATTCCGAGATATATTGCCATGCAACTTTCCACCATTCCGTTTATTATGACACGCTTCATCATTGTCATATTGCTTTGCATGATCATGTAGTTGACATCGTATTTGTGTCAAAGCCACCTCTCATAATTCTTTCATACATGTCACTCATGCATCATCGCAATCCCAGTACACCGCCGGAGGCATTCATATAGAGTCATATCTTGTTCTAGTATCGAGTTGTAAATAAGTAGAAGTGTGATGATCATCATTTTCTAGAGCATTGTCCCAAGTGAGGAAAAAAAAGAAAGGCCATAAAAAGAGAAGGCCCAAAAAAGGGAGATAAAGGCCATAAAAAAAAGAAGGCCCAAAAAATGAGAGAAAAAGAGAGACGGGACAATTCTACTATCCTTTGCCACACTTGTGTTTCAAAGTAGCACCATAATCCTCATGATAGAGAGTCTCTTGTTTTGTCACTTTCATATACTAGTGGGAATTTTCATTATACAACTTGGCTTGTATATTCCAACAATGGGCCTCCTCAAGTGCCCTAGGTCTTCATGAGCAAGCAAGTTGGATGCACACCCACTTAGTTTCTTTTGTTGAGCTTTCATACATTTATAGCTCTAGTGCATCCGTTGCATGGCAATCCCTACTCCTTGCATTAACATCAATCGGTGGGCATCTCCATAGCCCATTGACTAGCCTCGTTGATGTGAGACTTTCTCCTTTTTTTTCTTCTCCACATAACCCCCCTCATTATATTCTATTCCACCCATAGTGCTATGTCCATGGCTCACGCTCATATATTGCGTGAAAGTTTATAGGTTTGAGATTACTAAAGTATGAAACAATTGCTTGGCTTGTCATCGGGGTTGTGCATGATGAGAGCATTCTTGTGTGACAAAAATGGAGCATGACTAAACTATATGATTTTGTAGGGATGAACTTTCTTTGGCCATGTTATTTTGAGAGGACATAATTGCTTAGTTAGTATGCTTGAAGTATTATTATTTTTATGTCAATATGAACTTTTATCTTGAATCTTTCAGATCTGAATATTCATGCCACAATTAAGAAGAATTACATTGAAATTATGCCAAGTAGCACTCCGCATAAAAAATTCTGTTTTTATCATTTACCTACTCGAGGACGAGCAGGAATTAAGCTTGGGGATGCTGATACGTCTCCAACGTATCTATAATTTTTGATTGCTCCATGCTATATTATCTACTGTTTTGGATGTTTATGGGCTTTATTATACACTTTTATATCATTTTTTGGGACTAACCTATTAACCTAGAGCCTAGTGCCAGTTTCTGTTTTTACCTTGTTTTAGAATATCACAGAAAAGGAAAACCAAACGGAGTCCAATTGACTTGAAACTTCACGGAACTTATTTTTGGATCATAAGAAGCCCAGAAGACTTGGAGTGCACGTCAGGGGATCTACGAGGAAGCCATGAGGCAGGGGGCGCGCCCACCCCCCTGGGCGCGCCCTCCACCCTCATGGGCCCCTCGTGGCCCCCCTGACGTACTTCTTCCACCTATATATCTCCATATACCCTAAAAACATCCGGGAGCACAATAGATCTGGAGTTCTGCCGCCAGAAGCCTCCGTAGCCACCGAAAGCCAATCTAGACCCGTTCCGGCACCCTGCCGGAGGGGGAAATCCTTCTCCAGTGGCCATCTTCATCATCCCGGTGCTCTCCATGACGAGGAGGGAGTAGTTCTCCCTCGGGGCTGAGGGTATGTACCAGTAGCTATGTGTTTGATCTCTCTCTCTCTCTCTCGTGTTCTTGAGGTGATACGATCTTGATGTATCGCGCGCTTTGCTATTATAGTTGGATCTTATTATGTTTTCTCCCCCCTCTACTCTCTTGTAATGGATTGAGTTTTCCCTTTGAAGTTATCTTATCGGATTGAGTCTTTAAAGATTTGAGAACACTTGATGTATGTCTTGTCGTGCGTATCTGTGGTGACAATGGGATATCACGTGATTCAGTTGATGTATGTTTTGGTGATCAACTTGCGGGTTCCGCCCATGAACCTATGCATAGGGGTTGGCACATGTTTTTGTCGTGATTCTCTGGTAGGAACTTTGGGGCACTCTTTGAGGTTCTATGTGTTGGTTGAATAGATGAATCTGAGATTGTGTGATGCATATCGTATAATCATACCAACGGATACTTGAGGTGACATTGGAGTATCTAGGTGACATTAGGGTTTTGGTTGATTTTTGTCTTAAGTTGTTATTCTAGTACGGACTCTAGGGCTGTTTGTGACACTTATAGGAATAGCCCAACGGATTGATTGGAAAGAATAACTTTGAGGTGGTTTCGTACCCTACCATAATCTCTTCGTTCGTTCTCTGCTATTAGTGACTTTGGAGTGACTCTTTGTTGCATGTTGAGGGATAGTTATGTGATCCAATTATGTTATTATTGTTGAGGGAACTTGCACTAGCGAAAGTATGAACCCTAGGCCTTGTTTCAACGCATTGCAATACCATTTACGCTCACTTTTATCATTAGTTACCTTGCTGTTTTAATATTTTTAGATTACAAAAACCTTTATCTACTATCCATATACCACTTGTATCACCATCTCTTCGCCGAACTAGTGCACCTATACAATTTACCATTGTATTGGGTGTGTTGGGGACACAAGAGACTCTTTGTCATTTGGTTGCAGGGTTGCTTGAGAGAGACCATCTTTATCCTACGCCTCCTACAGATTGATAAACCTTAGGTCATCCACTTGAGGGAAATTTGCTACTGTCCTATAAACCTCTGCACTTGGAGGCCCAAAAACGTCTACAAGAAGAATGTTGTCACTACAAAAAAAAGACACATCCCATGACATTTTGGGCCGAACGAATTTTTTTTGTCATACATATGACACTTCTATGATGATAATTGTGACAAAACCCGGTGTCATCATAGATGTGGTGGGCTCCTACTTCTATGACAAAAAATCATGACAGAAAATGGGCTTTTCATCCTGGGCGGGCCAGAGACGCAGCTGCATGACATTCTTTGGGCCATCCATGACGGAAAAAACCGTGGTAGAAGCGAGGGCGAGGAAAATTTCGGGGAGTTCCCGGTTACGGTGGGAGGTCGGGGGCCGAGCGATGCGCGCTTCTCTCGTACACGTACGCGCGTGTGTGCGAGGCGTTGGCTCTAACTGAACCCAAGCGAGGCGTTGGGCTCTAACTGAACCCGAGCGATTGCACTGCAGGCTACGCGTTACTGAACCCGAGCGATCGATCGATGGCTGTTAACTGAACCCGATCGAGCGATTCCTTCGCTACTGCTGCTAACTGAAGCCGATCGATTGGATGAACAGTGAGCGTTGCAGGGGGGGTGGATGAACAATGAGCGGTGGCATTGCGTCTGGATGAACAAGACCCCGTGGTGTGGTGGAGGGCTGGATGAACAGTAGACGGTGGAGGGGTGCCCGTGGAGGGGTGGATGAACAGGACCCCGTGGTGTGGAGGGCTGGATGAACAGTAGACGGTGGAGGGGTGCCCGTGGAGGGGTGGTTGAACAGGACCCCGTGGTGTGGAGGGCTGGATGAATAGTAGACGGTGGAGGGGTGCCCGTGGAGGGGTGGTTGAACAGGACCCCGTGGTGTGGAGGGCTGGATGAACAGTAGACAGTGGAGGGGTGGTTGAACAGTAGCCGGTGGAGTAGCGCGCGGTGGAGGCTGGATGAACAGGAGCCCGTGGATGAACAGTCGCAGGTGGAGGCTGGAGGAGGTCGACGGTGGATGAACAGTAGCTCGTGGAGGCTGGAGGGGGTCGACGGTGGAGATGAACAGTATCCCGTGGAGTCCCATTTTGCGGTACGCCACACCCCTCCCGATGAACAGGACCCCCGTTTCGACCGTAGCGCTCCAACACAAGTCCGTTTCGTCCGTTTTGCGGTACGCCACACCCCTCCCGATCAAGAGGACCCCTGTTTCGACCATAGGAGGTCCGTTTCCTCCATTTTGCGGTACGCCAGACCCCTCCCGATGAACATGATCCCGTTTCGAACGTGGCCGGTTGAACACAAGGCCGTTTCCTCCATTCTGCGGTACGCCAGGCCCCGTTTCCATCGCCTGTTCCGTCCAAGCCCTCCCGATGAACACGACACATTCCGTTGCCTCCCCATGAACACGACGCATTCCGTTGCCTCCCCATGAACACAACGACGACGCTGTTTCTCCGTTCCGACCCAAGCCCTCGCCGTACGTATGCGCGAGTAGGCGTTCGAGACCCCGCCCGTATGTACACATACGTGACCGTATTTTCTTTCTTGCACCCTGGCCGCCTCTACTACGACACGTGCGCGCCTCTACATCGACCAGTATATATGTACGTACACGTTCGCGACCAAAATGACAACGCTACGTACGCTTTGACCAGGTGGGTCCCGACTGTCAGGCACTTCCTTGCGTGCGAAGATGTAGCTGGTGGGTCCCAGCTGTCAGGGGGGCGAAATACGGTGGCCTGTCCGGTGGGTCCCCGCTGTCAGGTGGAGGAATAATTATTTTGCACGTAATAAGGAGGCACTTCCTTGCTGTGGCCGTGGACCCAACTGTCAGCCTCTCCACGTACAGTCCACGTCCGATGGAAGCCGTTCCTTGACCACGTTGACCACGCCGCGCTGAGAGCACCAGGGTGGTGGACGACGGCGAGGCCTAGGAAGGGGACGACGCGGAGCCAGGGAAGATGCGACAGTGGATGCCCACGCGTAGAGGAGTACGAGGGTTCACTAGTTCGCTGCAGTGTGAGGCTGCCGTCGCCGCAGAATAACAGGGGGTGTGGGTGAGTAGAGGGATGGCCTGGCCAGCGGTGGGAGTAGTAGGGGGCGGTGAGGCCTCCGCCGCATCGCAGCCGGCCACGGGAGACAGGAGCACGAGGCACTACTGAAGCTGGTTTGGGCGGCTGGAGCAAGAAGACCAGAGGTTGAAGAAGCACTACGGCTGTTGGATGGACATCGTACGGTCACTGGAGCTAGAATCGTGCATATTGACTAAGTTGACAAAGCCCTCTGTCCCCGTCAACTTAGTAGGCCCACAAGTCAGCCTGCCACTATACTGGGTCCCAGCTAACAGGGGGAGTATTCATTTTTTTGTGCGTAATAAGGAGGCACTTCCTTGCGTGCGAAGATATAGCTGGTGGGTCCGAGCTGTCAGCGGCGGTAACGTTTTTTCGCGAAATACAGAGGCCCTTTCGGTGTGTCCCTGATGTCAGGTAGAGGAATCATTATTTTGCGCGTAATAAGGAGGCATTTCCTTGCGTGCGGCCATGGACCCAGTTGTCGGCCTCTCCACGTAAAGTCCACTTCAGATGCATGTCGGTCGTTGACCACGTTGACCAGGCCGCGCCGAGAGCACCAGGGCGGTGGACGATGGCGAGGCCTAGGAAGGGAATGAGATGAAGGCAGGGAAGACTCGGCAGTTGTTTCCCACGCGGAGGGGAGTACGACTGTACGAGGGTTTACTGGTTCGTCTGCCATCGTTGGAGAATAACAGCAGGTGTGGGTGAGTAGAGGGATGGCTAGGCCAGCGATGGGAGTACGGTGGGGCGGTGAGGCCTGTGCGGCAGCAGAGCCGGCCGCGCGGAGGAGGGAGTAGGCAGTCCCGCCGGCGCCTGTTTGAGCGGCTGGAGCAGGAAGAGCAGAGATTGAAGAAGCACGACGGCCGTTGGATGGCCATCCAATAGTCACTGCTTGTGCGTCAACCTTTTTTTAGGAAAGCCTCAAATCTGTGGAAAACAGCATACAACCCATCTGCCATTATTTCTAATAATTTACAACCCATTTGCTAATTATTAAGGTTTTTTGGAGCCCATATTCTTTTTGTTAGCATTACAGCCCATATTGTTGCCACGGTTAAAAAATTATACGAAATTTTGCATATTTCGGTGCGGTCTGAACTGTTTTTAATCCCAAAATTTCGACTCACATTCAAACTGGTTTTAAAAATAAATGTATATCAATATAAAATCCAACAAATTCTCCACGCATAAAAATTAATGTAATTTCAAATCTCGAAATGAAAAAAAGATATTTGAAACTAATTGCCGGTTTGATGTGTTTTAAAAATGTACAACCCATTTCTCATTACTGATGGGCCATTTTCTCGGCCAGCCGAATGAAAGCTCTCCTCGTCTTGAAAGATTTGCAGCCCAATAGGCCTGACAAAGCGACTTACTTGGCAAATCACAAAAAAACTGGGTTGTGGCCGTGGACCCAGCTGTCAGCCTCTCCACATACAGTACTCTTCCGATGGAATGTCGTTGACCATGTTGACCACGCCGCGCTGAGAGCACCAAGGCGGTGGACGACGGCGAGGCCTAGGAAGGGGACGACGCGGAGCCGGGGAAGACGCGGCAGTGGATGCCCACGCGGAGAGGAGTACGAGGGTTCACTGGTTCAGCTGCGGTGTGAGGCTGTCGTCGCTGCAGGGCCTGGCTGGCGGTGGGAGTAGTAGGGGGCGATGAGGCCTCATTGGCAGCACAGCCGGCCACCGGAGGCAGGAGCAGGCGGTCTCCCGGGCGCTGGTTTGGGCGGCTGGTGCAAGAAGAGCAGCGATTGAAGAAGCAGCAGGACCGTTCGATTCAAATCCAACGGTTACTGCTGCTAGAATCGTTTGTTGACTAAGTTGACAAGCCCTGCGTACGTGTCAACTTAGTAGGCCCACAGGTCAGCCTCCCAACCGGTGCGCCCCAGATGTCAGTGGGAGGAATCATTTTTTCCGCGTAATAAGGAGGCAGTTGATTGCGTGCGGCCAGGCTAGCGGAGGGAGTAGGGTGGGCCGGGGAAGCCTGCGCGGCATCACAGCGGGCCACAAGAGGAGGGAGCAGGCAGTCCTGCCGGCGCTAGTTTAGGCGGCTGGAGCAGGAAGATCAGAGATTGAAGAAGCACGTCGTCCATTGGATGGACATCCAACACTAACTGCTACTAGAATCATGTGTTCACTGACAAAGCCTTGCGTAAACAAGTCAGCCTCGAAATCTGTGGCGTGTACCACCCATTTTCTATTATTTTTATAATTTTCACTCATTTTCTAATTCATATGGAATTTATTGCAGCCCGTTTTCCATTTTTAGAATTCCTGGCCATTTTTTGGTCAGTACCAGGGTCAAAAAATTAACTAAATATGTGGGAAATTTTGAAAATTCGCAAATTTTTGCTAGGGAACGAAATATTCTTAATCCAAAAATTAATAGCCATACTAAAAAAAATTTAAAAATAAATTAGTACTATGTCATGTTAAATCCAATGAAATACGCATACGATATCAGTGAAGAACAAAAACAAAAAAAGAACTTATATCCCATTTGCTATAATTTTTTTGGAATTTTCAACCCCTTTTGATATTACTTTTAACAGACATTGACCATACTCTTAAGCCAGGCTGGAATGCATCCCTCCTCATCTTGAAAGATTTGTAGCCCAGTAATTCGGAGAAAACAAATAGGCCTGGCTTGGGTATTCTTCAAAAAGAAATACTGGGCTACCTATTTTCCCAAAGAACTGGTGCATGAGCATTTAGCTTTATTTATTTATTTACTTATTTATGTTTAGGGGACCATGAGCATGTACCTGGGCTGGATTCATGTGAGAGCCTCCCTTCCAGTTAATTATGGGCTTCTCTATTGGGCCTTCATCAGTGGGCTGCATGTTATCAACAAGTGGAAAATGTGTTCCGAGTTTCAAAAAAAATGTGTTCCGTCCGATAAATAGTATGCGCTACGTACGGTATGGGGCACTAAAGGACTGAACCATGCAACGACTTCCAAAACATTGTGTTTGTCGTTCTAACAACACATTTATTCAACCAACAGACGAAATGTACTACTGATTGTACATTGAAAATAGCAGCAACAACAACCAGGGCTGGGGGTGCAACAGAAGCAGTAAGCAGGCCAGAAGAGTGAAGATGCATCTCTCTCTTCCAAACCAAACATCAGCCATCATTACAAAAGGGCTACAAAAAAAGAACAAGTGTATGCATCAAACTAAATAAAGATCCTACTACACCAAGTGTACGCATCTAACTAACTGGCTCAGTTAGACGTTACTATTTTTTTTCGAAACGGAGGCAAAAGAATTGCCTCGTCGATTAATTAAGAAGAAGAGAATTGCCCGGTTAATCTACGGAAAACCAGGCTAAAACCGAAGACGTTACTATTTATTAAGCTGCAGTGGAGTCACAGATGGAGAGGAGTAGGAAACTTCACTGGTTCGGGTGCGCGACAGCACAGCCGCGGTGCCGCCCACGGGAGACAGGAGCAAGAACAGAGGTTGAAGAAGGAGCACGGCTGTTGGATTAACCTCCAACGGTCTAGCTACTAGAATCATTTGTTGATTAAGTTGACAAAGCCGTGCGTACACGTCCGCTTAGTAGGCCCACAAGTCAGTCACCAAATCTGACGGGTCCCAGCTATCAACGGGATGAATAATTTTTTTCAAAAAACAAGGAGGCACTTCCTTCCATGCGAAGATACAGCCGGTGGGTCCCAGCTGTCAGGTGGAGGAAATATTTTTTTTTCAGCTTAATAAGGACGAACTTTCCTTGCGTGCGACCATGCACCTCGTGGGTCCCAGCTGTCAGGCTCTCCATGTAAAGTCCTCTTCCGATGACTCTCGTTTGTTGACCACACCGCACCGAACGCAGCGAGGCGGTGGACGACGGCGAGGCCCCTGACGGGAACGACTCGGAGATGGGAAAACGCGGCAGTGGAGTCACAGATTGAGAGGAGGAGAAGGGTTATAACTGGTTCTATTGCGGCGTGGGGCTGTAGTCTGTGCAGAATAATAGGAGGTGTCGAGGGGTGGAGGGATAGCCTGGCCGGCGGTGGGGTAGCGCTTCGCAGCGATGCGTGCTAAGCAGAGTCGCTAGCCGCGGGAGGCCAGACCAGGCGGTCCCGGCGACCTTGGAGGAAGAAGACGAGAGATTGAAGGTGCATGCCGGCCGTTGGATATAAATCCAATGGCTATGGATGACACAATCATTTGTTGACCAAGTTGACAATGCCCTGCGTAGGCTTTGACCTATTGGCCCACATGTCAGCCTGCAAAAATGTGGCATATATTTAACCCATGTTTTCTAGAATGTACAGTCCATTTGCTGGGCTGGGTGAACAAATAATTTTGCGTCAATCAGGCCCATTTATATTTTCTAAGAAATCCCAGCCCGTTTGCACTTCCTTGAAATACACGTATTAGGTGGGCTCGATATATATACTCCCTCCGTCCGGAAATACTTGTCATCAAAATGGATAAAAGGGATGTATCTAGATGTATTTTAGTTTTAGATACATCCCTTTTGTCCATTTTGATGACAAGTATTTTCGGACGGAGGGAGTATAATGTTATGTTAGAAGGAGCAATTAATATCAAAGAATAAACCGGAGAGGCACATTATATATATATATAATTAAGAAATTAGTGAGTTATTGCTCAAAATAAAAATGAGCACGTTATTATTAAATTGGTCCTTAAAATCTTCGCAAGCTTTTGTACGCAATCACCAGGATTTTCCTTGTCCGTGAGTCAAAAACAACCAGGATTTTCCTTGCCAACTTCCGTTAAACATTTACTTTTATAAGTTGGGATGTTTTTATAATGTATATATAAGTCTCTACAAAATATACGATAATAGTAATAATATAAATATATATAATGTGGTTAGAAGGGAAAACATAAATTGGACACAACATTACTTTTATAAGAGACCTGCGTTTTATACCCCACAGTAGGCATACTAACAAGTTCACACACAAATACAACAGAAAAGGTAAACATTCATATCAAACTCAGGTTCACAGGACACGTTCATATCCATAGCCAACATTCACAATCAACAACTCAAAAGATTCATATATACACAAGCTCAGCATATCTATGCATCCAAATGATTGATAGATCACACGACAATATTCATACATAATTTACAAAAAGATTTAGATATACACATGTTCAATATGTTTATGCATCCAAATGATTGAGATCACAACCAATATGATCCATGGATGAACTTTAATTACCTAGGGTACAGACTGGTAAATGGTGTTCAATTGGAGGTACTTCTTGCTAAAATTAGTTCTTGTACGAGTAAACTTTCGAGTACATAAGAGGAAGCACAGACAATCTGAACTTTGCTTGCAGGTTTATCCTCAAATAGTGGCTTCATGCCGAGGGAGGTTTGAGCAACTTGGCCACTACTTTCATCCAACCAGTTTACTGGGTCATCTTGGTCCTGTATCTCGCCAAAATTCTACATTAAAGAAGAGAAAGGAGGCGGTTGAGAAAATGAACCACCCAAATTTTTTGTGCAGTTCAACTGAAATGGAGCATCCTTGGCGTGCAGACTGATTAAGTGCCAGATGAATATACGCGTCAACCAACTTGTCTGGAATCTTTAGACTCCATGCCATATAGTTCGCTACCATATGTGCCGATAACCAAAAGGCACAAGTTGGGACCAAAGACTGGACTGCGTTTTTCTGGGCTATGCACCAAGCAATATTTTTGGCGTTCACTCTCCTAACACTTGGAGTTTGACAATTGGTTGACGTCGGTTGATACTCGAATGAATATAGGCACTTCTTGTCAACATCGATGCTTGTCTGAGTGAACTTTGGAGTACATAGCAGCAACATAAATACTTGTCCATCTGATCATTTTGTGCAGTTCTACTGAAATCACCCGATGTAATGATTTGCCTGCGAGTTCAGGCTCCAAATTACTCCTTTATGAAATCGGCAAATAGTAGCACAATACCAAATTACCAATACATATGACAGGCGCAATAATCAGGATAAAGACCAGTACCAACCTGTGTGAGGTAGCATATCAATTACTATTTCCTTTGACTGGAAGCCGAGATAAGCCAAGTGACTGACAGCAAAGGAAGAAAGCATGCGAAGTTTAGCGACTGACAGGAAAGGACGGAAGCTGTCGAGGCAATGAAGCACCCAAAGTTTTTGTGCAGTTCCACCAAAATCGAGCATCCCTGTTGGCACATATATTGAGAGAGTGAGATTACTGTAATAGTGGGACTAGTTTATGAAACATACACTAACAAATAGAAGCACCCTCATTATCTTAATGGGTAAAGTTAGCAACATAGCAGTCTTGCTTAAAGAGAGGTATTAGTTTATTTAATCAGTGCCAATTAGCTCAACTCAACACTCAAAGCATTGCCATTTATCATAAGTTGCAAATCTTTAACGTGCAAAGATAAAGGAGTTTCTCATGACAATAGCACGATACAAATAGAGATGACAGCAAACTAATATGGATGAAGGCCTTAGGCCCGTACCAACCTGAGAAAAAAAGCTTATTCATGTAGTCCCATAAGAGATGATAAAGCACTCACTGGAGTCACACAATAGTGTATATTTTTGTGCACTTCAAATGTATGGTTGAAATCACTCTTGTTTACGAGTGCTGAGATTATATCGAAAGATTATCAAGAACTTCCAGCAGAGTTAAAGCACTGGCCGGGATACAGTTCATTGTATTGTCTTGTGTAGTTCCATTTAATGTATGATTGGCACAACATGATCCCTGTTTGCACAAGTAGGAACAAGGTGAAACCTTCATTAGCTTAGTGAGAAAGGATAGGAAGACATTAGCATATTACTCAACCAGTAGCATCAAATTCATGATGGATAATATGCAAAACATTGCCTCATTGAACCAATGGCAATAAATTGACATGCAAAACAATAGCACTATTATGTCATGACACTAATAATATTCCCTCCCTGCTCGACCACATGATTCACCTCCATAGAAAACATACACACGTACATGATTCAGCATAGGGTCCTACTAAAGATTTGTTTAACTCCAACAGGAAAATTAAGCAGTAATAAATTAGTGGTACTTAAGTACTCCTAATTAATTAAGTGAGACAACAGAAGTGGAAGGGCTCCCTGAAGGATCGTCTCACATGTAAGGTAGTCGTTGCCGGAGCCCTTGAATGGCTTCTACTGAGGCCTCTGGCTTCAGCAAGATCGCCTTGGCACTGTTTATTGTTCTTCTTCTTCTTCTTCCTCTTCATGCTCTGTTTCTCTTTCTCCTCACCAGTTGGTGAAACCAAGTACATGATTGGCCTTCTAATTCAGAATTGGTTTTGTCAGTGAGGGAGTACAAGTGTACTAGTAAAAAACAACATTATGTTCTCATGGCAGTCGAAAAATAGAGATGAACACATGCATTAAATATCATTCCTACCTAAAGGAAGGTTATGGCGCCAATATGGATGATGAGGATTAGAACACAGATCTCCCTTTGTGCGGTTCCACCAAAATGAACCAACTGTTCCATTCTGACATTCCAGTTAAACAACACAAAAGTCACTTCTTTTAAGAAGAGTTTTGTGCAGTGCACCAAAAGGTCACAACAGCAACCAGGTGAATTGGATATCCCTGTTTGCAAAAAAGGCACAGAGGAAACAGTCAGAGTCTCAAACAATTACATGCAAAATCATTTGGCTAAACTTGTCATGGCCTATAATCGTGGCATGGCTTCATTTTTACCAGGGCATGGGACATTGGGTGCACCAGCAGTCCAGCACCATGTACGTAAACATGGGCATAAAGTGGTGATTCATAGTTTGTTGCCTCGAGAAACAAACATCCAAGAAACATATCTGGGTTGGTCCCATTTTTGTTCACTCTAGCCACCTACTCCTATGTGTGGATAGAAAATCTAGTCCTGGTCATACCACTATGTACAGAGGTACCCCTATATTTCCCTTTTCGACCAAGAGACCGGTTGGATGACCAGTCTGTACTACTTTCACCCCCTTTCCTTCCTGTTTGTACCAAGTCCGATGTACATACTAAATTCCCCCACCCCCACTTTATTTCTTGTTTGAACCAAGTACTCCCTCCGTCCGGAATTACTTGTCATCAAAATGGATGTGTCTAGAACTAAAATACATCTAGATACATCCATTTCAATGACAAGTATTTTCGGACGGAGGGAGTACAAGATTCGACTCCATGAAGTAGCTTTACCTCTAACAATAGAAAAAAAAATATGTGACGTTGCACCATCCGATCGAGAGGGCTGAGAGGTAGAAAATGATGCACATGCAGCAACGTAGCGAGCTAGGGAAGTAGAGCTAAGGCGGTTTCGATCGAAGATATACCTGAAGGTCGTCGGGATGTGGATAGGTGGGCGGCTGGAGGCCGGATCCGCCCACAGGCAACGACGAAGGGATCGGAAGACCTCCCACGCCGGCGCTCGGCCAGAGATAACGGTGCGGCCGGCAGTGGGTCTCCTCCCTCGCTGTCGACGACGGCCTAAACGCTGCCCCTCCTCCCCTTCACCGGCGGAGGGGGATACGTCCAGATCTGTAACCAGCGGCGAGGATAGAAAGCCAGTGTTTTTTGAAGGGAGAACGACAGTGTTACTACCCCTATCTTGTTTAAATCTGGTGAGGATGAGAGTGTGTGAATAGAGCAACCCTAGCAAGCAAGCGCGGAGGCTCCGGCCTATATATACGTAGTGAGCAACCCTAGCAAGCAAGCAACCCCTATCTTCGTCAACTCGTACAAGACCGAGAAATTTGATTACTACAACGCCCTCTCCCTCGCGGACTGAGCTCCGGTGCCTTAACTGCACCTGCCTTTGGCTGCATGATAGGAGGGCCAACCACCTGTTGGGCCCACCTGTCATAGACGCAAAGGTAGGAGCAGTAAGTTGAAGCTTTCGCTATCCCTCCCGCATGAGGTGGATGGACATGCAGCAGTGGATTTGATACTGTAGAAGTAGGAGTAAAATCATTATTGTTCGTCTTCTCGAAGAGGCAAAGAGCCAAGCGCAACCCAAACGTGGCAGTTGCGAACGCTCGTGTGGTGCGGTTCCTTGGAGTACAAGCCAGGCTCTTGCATGAGACAAAATTGCTATTGTTTAACAATTAAACTCCATTATCCATTGGTTGATACTCATTCTGCATAGGTCCACGCGCTTAGCACCATTTCCTCCTGGGGTCACCAATGTTTATTTGCTAATTAATAGCATTGCATGCAATGAACTAGCCATTGCAAGTCATTAAAAGCATGCCCACCTCTCATCTCTTATTGGTTGATATGTCAAGAAACAAGAAACAAGGTAGAAGTTAATGCTCCACGCTTAAGTGTTTTGGGACTATTTGGTTTTCGTAAGATGACTTACACACCTAGACGAAGGGAGTAGTATAGCCCTGTAAACCGGAAAGGAGTATTTGCTTTTCTAGAGATTTCAACAAGTGACTAGACTACACCGTGTGCAGTACTCCCTCCCTTCCGGTTTATAGGGCTCAGATCTCAAATCTCATGAACCAAGGCATTTTGCGATTGGAGGAATGTATCTCGTACTTTACAAAAATACCCTAATTAAACTCATGCATTAATTATGTAGTTCTCTCGTTTTCCTCTCCGCCTTGGTCACGGTGCACAATATTGAGCACTCCTATATGACTAGCCGCTCTATCTACATGCATGACATTTCAAAGCATCAGGGCCCGCGTGCCATCCACCAAATCACAACGAGGTTCTGTAGTTGAGAATCACCTGTAACCCCGGTGTGGCTGTCATGACCCGTCATATCACAAAACCCACACCTTTACCAGCAGTGGTAAGGTGGCCTCCAAGTTGGACTGGACGAAGCAACCATCATTTCACTGGAACGCTTGTTCAAGCCCTTTCTTCCCTTTCTTGAAGAAAACCTCACTCCAGGCTACTCACTTCTGCCATTTTTCTTCTGTACCGATGAAGGAAAGGTGGGCGAATCAGTTATGCTGCTATATTTTCATTCCAAGAATCTTCTTTTTGCGAAGCACCGACCGATTCTCACATCCTATTCTTTTCCCGTTTTCATTGCGATTGTGGTTTACTTTCAATTGCTTTTTGTTTGTCAGTTCATTGATGGATCCTGGAGCACTAGGCAAAGAGTTGCCGGTGGACAACCCACTGGAGACAGCGATCTCCAGGAAGCGAGCACCGACCAACGAGTTGACCATGTTGGCGGGCCAACCCATGGAGACGAAGAACTCCAAGAAACAAGCATTGGACAAAGAGTTGAGGACGTTGGCGGACGAAATCCTCAAAGGAAGTTGGAAGAACAGCAAGGGCCCCACCGTGCCTACCCCAGGAACTCTGATTGCCACCTATGTGAGGCTCAAGACCGAGTTTGAGGAGATAGTCGCCGTTGAGAAGCAGTATTCCCCTGGCAAGGTGATGGCCCCCATCAAGGACGAGGAGATGGCCCTCGGAGGGATGAATCCCCCGGTGAGCTGCACAAGGTAAAAAATAATGGCTTATTACCATAGTTGTGGTTTTTGATTATTTGCAATGTGCTTGCTAATATGTTAGGGTTGTGCAGGTGCCGGTGGACGTCCTTGATGATTCCGATGTCATGGCCCGTCCTGTTGGCATCGCCCCAGAGATCAATTATGATGCCGCTGTCCATCCTGTGGACATCGCCCCAGAGATCGATTCTGATGTCGCGGTCAGTCCTGCAGACATCGCCCCAGAAATCGATTCCCATGCCGCCTTCCGTGCTGTGGTCATTGCCCGAGAGATCGATGACAAGAAATAGTTGGTCGCGCTAATCCTTCAGGGTAGTTTGCATTGCCCTGTGTATAATTACCAGAACAATGCATGTTATCAAACCATCTTAGGGCTAGTGCACTGTCTTGTGTGGGCGGATCTTGCTACTTTTCTTTGATAGTGAATCTTGCGATGAATCATGCGAACCCTCTCCGAGTTATGGAAACAGATGTATCCTCACCAGCTTTTCATGTAATATATGGCATGATTAGATGTAAGTTTGAATTGTTTATCATATCAGCAGGGCTTGTTTGATGATTCTTGGTGTTAGTAGGCTAGCTACTGTGCGTGCTATAGTACTTGCAAAACACTCACCGAAGAGAAACGTTGGGGCTGATGAGCTCGTGGTACGCTTATACTTATCCCTCGTCGATCGACCAATAGCCCTAGCTCCTAAAATTGTAGGCTTAGCGATCGATGACCTAGGCGGACTAGTTTGGCCTGGTGGGTTTCAGTGATATGACGTGCAACACAAAATCATAGTAGTGCAGAGACGTACTCCCTCCGTTCCAAAATAGATGACCTAGGCGGGCTAGTTTGGCCTAGTGGGTTTCAGTGATATGACGTGGTACAGTGCCGTCCAGTCTTCGCGTGTGGTAGCAGTATTGCGGGTATAGTAAGTTTTCTTGAAGAAGCGGAATTCAACGAAGTCATGATGGTTCCTTCGTCCAAACAACTTAAAGTGGGAAAGGTTGGGCCTGTGATACGACCGGGGTAGACCAGGATAATTTTGTGCATGGCAGGTGGACCAGGATGGTCGACGTCCCACATGTCGGAGAATGAAAGTATTCTTTTCGATATAGAGGACGAGCAATGAGTATTCATTGTTTATTTTTGATGAAAGCTATTGTCTCCACTGTTACGACAGAGGAGTGTGAAACACGGCAACCCAGTGAACTTGGCATGTGCACCACTCCCTCCTTCCTCATGTAATGCCCAGGTTACAGTTTTTTCTCACTTTCTCTCTATCTATTTCCTCTCAAATGTTTTTTACATTTCTTTTTTAAGACACAATTGTTTTTATGCCTTTTTTATAATTATTTTTTTATACCTAGGAGCACGTGTAGAGACGGGCTCTTGCAGAGCCCACTCCTTGACTTTGTCAATGCCTCTCTCTCCTCCACATAAGGAGTACTACTTGCTATGAATGTATGCGGCGGGCAGCTGGCGTCTTGAGGGGCCAGGGCGGTGAGAGCGGGCTCCGGAAACGGTCCGGACTCTAGCATAATTTTGGTTTTTACAGTATTTCTTTCTCCATTGACAGGTAGGCCCGCGTAGATAGATAAAGAACACGAGCTGATGAGGCGCATGCGGACTGTTTGACTGGCCAACCAGACAAATACGGAGCTATACGCTGAGCCAGTGACCGTATAATCACCATATCTCGTATACAATGATCAAAGTGAGCTATCAAGACAAGTTCGATGACCGCCAATGCATTTTACTCGGTAATAAATGACCAGGATTGAAGGGGAATCCAAATTTGCTTCGTCTTCTATCCTTGAGATCTTGACAAACCAATGCACTATACGGTTGTCCGGCCACTCCACCCCAGAGCTCTCACCAAGCGTCGTTCATGCCACCGCGCCGCATACTAACCGGTAAGGCAGCGATGGCATCCCGCCACGCCGAGTTCCTCGCCGCCCACGACCGCACACAAAATGGTAGGGAAGCAATGGCATCCCGCCGTGCCAATTTCATCGCCGCTCGCGACCTCACAACTATGTGGGAGGAATTTGAAGATGCCAAGGCCGAATGGGCGGTACACCAAGAGGTGGCCAAAGCCGCACAGAGGGAGCGGAAAAGTCAGAAAGCACTCAAGAAAAGAGAGGCCCGCCGCCGCAAGAAAGAAAAGGACGCACGCGCTGCTGTGGAGAGGTCGGCGGAGAAGCATGGTTGGGTGTCGCCGACAAAGCCGACAAGGAGAACGACGGCGTCTGGCCAGCATGTGAGAAGTAGTAGTACTAGTAGTTAGTGTGTGTGTGTGTGTGTGTGTGTCTGAGTACGAGCATGTACCAGTACTACTAGTTACTACTGTAGTTTTTAGAGCAAATTACCAGTACATTAGCCTAGACTAAATGGAAAAATTCCTATCCTAAGCATCAAATGGCATCTCTTTCTCTATAGGAATTGAGATGCAT
Organism: Triticum urartu; assembly: GCF_003073215.2. Classification (NCBI taxonomy): domain Eukaryota; kingdom Viridiplantae; phylum Streptophyta; class Magnoliopsida; order Poales; family Poaceae; genus Triticum; species Triticum urartu. The sequence continues at coordinate 297,615,170 of NC_053022.1, forward strand.
GTCATCTCACTTCCTATGATTTTCATATTCCTATCCTATGAACAAAAGGAGGCCTCTGTTGGAGTAACTACTGTAGCTAGCAGTACTGCTGGTAGAGTAGTTTTCTTCAAGAAGCGGAATTCAACGAAGTCATGATGGTTCCTTCGTCCAAGCAACTTCAAAGTAGGAAGTGGGCTGTGATTTGACGGCTCATTAGTCATTGTTACTGCGGCACGACGACCTCGGTGACTCCCTTGGAGTTCTGCGTGCATGGCAAGTGGACCAGGATGGTCGACGTCCCACATGTTGGCGAACGGAAGTATTCTTTCCGATATCGAGGAGCAAGGAAACCGCATGGTATAGTATCACTACTGATTGGTTCACAAAAAAATAGTATCACTGCCGATATATATATATTTTTTATTTCTGATGAATGCTAGCGTTTCAACTCTTACGACGAAGGGTGCCAAACACGGCACGTGCTGGATGTCCCACACGTCAGTGAAAGGAGTGGGACATGAACAGCGTGGTAGAGCCCAGTGTAAAAAAACAGCATGGTAGAGCGTCTCCACTTCTTCCACCTCCGGGTCGGAGACCACACGTAGTAGTACTTAGTGGTATGAATGATACAAAGTGCGACCTGGAGACAAAGACACGTCTAGTTGGAAGGTCTCGGAGCATACGCGTAAACAAATATAAAAGTTAATATGTGCCTCCAACTAATATAGTAGTAGTAGAGTACTTAGGCACGTACTCCGTAACATCACCGTGCATTGCACGTACAACATTTAGTGGTAGTACGTAGTAAGAGACAAATGCCGCCCAAGAGTTCCCTTATCGACCTACTTTTGGGTGTTTGGTAGAGTGTATGGAGGGTGCATGAGTCCACACTAGTTTAGCACAAATACACTAGAAGCATGCATGAAGAGAGCATGCATGAAGAGGGGTGTTGAGTTGAGCATGCATGAAGAGGGAACAACTATGCTGAGATGAGAATGCAACCAAACACACCCTATATGCCACACATGTTCATACCATTTGTGCCTTTCTACTTCACTTACTGTGCTACATTACTCAGGTTCGTACTTCCACTCCTGGGTACAAGTTCGTCTCATAGTTCCAGTCCCACGTGTTCTTCATATACTGTAGATGGAACGATCCTTGCATAACACATGCACCTTGATGCTAGATGTCTCGCGTGTTGACAAAAGGATGAACAAAGCTCGCGTAAAGAAAAATAGAGTGGAAGAACATAGATTCCGAACGACCGAGAAGGAGCAAGGAACCTTGTGGTGGAGCGTCTGCACTCATAATATTTAATATTGTTCAGCGATATAAAATTAACCAATCATCTCCACAGTGGACTGGAAGAGTACGAAACACGGTAGCCCAGTGTAGTATCATACTAGTACATGGCTAACCCACGCTATCACCATATTTCTTGGCTTCCGTGCGACACCTATCTCTAGTAATCCAGCAGCCTGTATCGCTTCTCCATCCTCGTCTCTATCAAAGTGCGGCAGGCTGGCGTTTCTGCCGTCTATTGAGGTCGGTTAACTATCACATGTTAGCGACATGCAAAGAGCATTCTAAAAAAATTCCTTTCACATTCCTTTTTCAAAAAGAAAAAAATCCTTTCACGTACGAATTTGCCTGTATGCTTTGAGCAGCTTGCATGTCCTATACTGCTCCTGTTTGATACTCTAACTTAGCTAGAGGTTAGACTAACTCATGACTAACCCTAAACTAACTTTAGCCAAAGAGGTGTTTGGGTGACAGGGTTAGATTGACAATAAATGCACTTCATGGAGAGAGAAAAGTGATTTTTCAGTGGTCCCAATGAGAACTATCTCCAGTTAGCACCTCTTGGGTGGGATAGTTTTTTTTGGTGGGTTCGGTGCAACTTGCTCCAATTTAAACCCTCATGCTTGGATAGTTTAGGGCTATTTGAGCCCCAACTAGCTCAAACTAACTCTAACCCATGGATCCAAACAAGGCCTATGGCCAGTCTCGACGCGGAGCAGTGGCGTGCACCGGGAAGCGGCGCTCTCTACCGTCGCGCCACTTCAAAGCCGGCGCCAGTGAGAGGTCGCCTCCGCTCTGGCCGGGCATTAATGCGGCACTGACGCTCCAGGGCGACGCTGACCATTTCACACGGGAAGCGCGCGCTGGCAAGGGAGTATAGGTTTTGAACCGTTTCAGGTGTAGTACTGGTAGTTTGCAAAACTACTCAACTATTGCACTCAGTTTCCTAAGAAATTGTGGTAAAAAACATTACTCCATAACCCGCTTCCCTTCTCCTTCCTCTTCCACCGCCCATGCACGTCCGCGGGAAGCGACCGGTGAACCCTTATATAGGAGTGCTAGCACAAAAAGATGTATGCATGACCACTAAAATTTCCATATTAAAGCGCCGCTCCGGCGGGAGTATGGCGTATGTTGTTACCTTCGGCCGGCCCATGGCTACCGGGCGACGGCAGCCAGAGAATAGGCGGCGGGAGGGGAATGAATGCAGCTACTGTTTGGGTTCGCCTTCCGCCTTAAATAAATGCGCAGCATCACGTGTACCCGTGGTGCACAAATTGTAACATACGTGTCTGCTTAAGTGGGCGTCACGTAACTGGTGTGTGTGTGTGAGAGATTCTGAGAGACAAAGTGCATGTGTGCGACTCTACTCTTCGGACATTGTACTCAACCTTTTGCATCGGGATATAAGTATAATGGTATTTACTTTAGCTAGTGATTTACGTGGCCATGTTAACGTGGTTGTGTCAAAAAAATGTCACTTTCTGCTCATGATTTGCATTATATAATTACAAGCAAGATTCTCGTGCATTGCACGGAACATCAATATGCATTTTTTTACAGAACACCTGTTGTGATTGACCCATGCAGGAGTAATCCCATGTGTAAAAACTAATGATATCTCAAAAATTTTATCGGAAAACTGGTATCTCGACAATGTCATCGAAAAAATGAAAGATGAGAGATAAGGTGAGGAGGAGTGGAGCATGGTGGTGACTGGTGGTCAGAATGGGCGGAGGCATGGGGATGGACGGCGCCGGCAGGCGGCAGCAGCCACCATGCATGCTAGATTGTGCCAGAGACTTATTCCTTTTTAAATTGCTGAGCAATGAGGTTGCGGGAGATAATGATGTGGAGAGAGGTGCGGGTATCTTTTGTAAAATTATCATAGTTTGCTTTCTATCCTCAGATATAGATCATACGGTCTGTATTACAAGATGGCAGGCACACCATCACCACCAACTCATTTTTTTTATAAGGGTACAGATGATAAGTTTGCTGACTACTAAAGTAAAGTGGAATTTGTCCATGTTATGCAAGTAAATAAAGGTGATTGTTTATCATACGGGTAAGGTTGGATGAAGGGTGGTAGGAAAAAATGCTCTGCCTAGAGCATGTGTGTGTGAGATGGAGTCTTAGTGTGTGTGTGGGTGTGGGTGTGTGTGTGTGTGTCTCTGTGTGTGTGTGAGAGAGAGAGGAGAGAGAGATGGAGTCTTAGTTTGTGTGTGTGTGAGAGAGAGGGAGAGAGATGGAGTCTTAGTGTGTGTGTGTGTGTGTTTGTGTGTGTGTGAGTGAGGGAGAGAAAGATGGAGTCTTAGTGTGTGTGTGTGTTGGGGGGGTGCGTGCGTGTGTGTGTGTGTCGCGGGGTCCTCTATGGCGGATGTAATTTAAGTGTGCATGGCTTTCATCATAGAGAGGTGATGTGTATGGCAGAGGCCACCAATGATGGGGTGCGAGAGAGAAAATGCCCATAGAGAGGGAAGAGAAGGTGTGTGCGCGTGAGAGGAGTCGACTTCGAGAGAACGTGTTTGTTCGAGAGACACCGAGGAAGACTACTATATATCGATGGTGCATGTAGGCAGGAATTAAACTAAGGGATGGTCTTATTGGTTTCGGGGATATAGGGGAAGAGTGAGAGGCGTGAGGGGGGGGGGTAGCTAGAAGGAGATTGTTAAGTGTGAGTGTGTGTTTTACCCATCCAGGCGGAAGTTATGTGCACAAAAGAGGAGAACGATTCGATGTGGCGTTAGGATTGAGGGTAATTAACTACGTATGGAGACATAAAGACCTTAAACGTGCATGTGTGAGAGGTATACATGTATACGTGGGATGTGTGTGTGTGCGCGCGCGCATGATCGAGATAAAATAAAGAAGACATAAGTCATAAGATCAACGACATGGGAGAGATGGATCGGTATGACAATATGCATGCATGTGAGAATGCATGGAAGAAGTCCCGACAATTGAGCATGTGTTTTTGTCTTTAAGAGATAGTGGCGTGGGCTGGAGCATGCATCTATGGCGAGCAGAGGGAGTGAGGCGCAACGATTGTGCAAAAGAGACCAACCTATAAATGCATATGTATGGAGAGACATATATAGTGTGGGTGATAGGAAGCAAGACTCCGTGCGAGAAAGAAATGTTGACGGAGAAACTACAGATAGATACAGAGATGAATATGCTAGCTAGAGGGACATCCGCTAGTTTGGGTGTTGGAGATGACCGTCGGGTGGTTAAAATGGTGAAGTTATATATGTGTGTGAGAGGGCACTTGACTGCATGTAGAGAGAAACATATGTAGTGTGCGTGATAGGAATCAAGAGTGAGGGCGAGAAAGAAGGTTGATGGAGAAATAGATAAATACAAAGATAAAGATGCTAGCTAGTGTGCTTAGAGATAGGAGTCGAGTGGATCAGAAGGCTGGGTTATGTGTGTGGGTCTGAGAGAGATAGAGAGATGGTGCGTGTGAGTCACATACAAACAGATATCAGAGAGAAATGAGATCCAGAGAGATGGAGTTTTGTGTCTACGAGAGAGAAAGATATTTCACAATGAGAGTGATAGCTAGAGAGACATACGAGGGAACGCAAAATATCTCTAGGGAGAGAGGGTGTGTGTGACCAACATACAAGAGAACAATGGAGAAATATGAGACCCTGGGAGACAGAGTTTGTATTTGTGTGTGAGAAAGAGATATTGAAGAGGAAGAGTCATAGGTTCTCATATCTAAGGAGTGAAAGACATCTCTGTATGAGGGGTGTGCGAGGGGGACACATGGGAATAGTAGAGAGAAATGAGACCCCGGGAGACAAAGTTTTGTGTTTGTGTGAGAGAAAGAGATTCCACATGGAGAATCATAGTTAGAGACACATAGCAGGGAGCGAGATATACTTAGAGAGAGATAGAGTGATGAAGGTCAAGGGAGAGAGTACCGTCAGTGTGTTACGAAGATAAAAGATCATTGTCGACATACAGGTAGCACGAGAGATACCTGAGAGACGATGAACACATATAGGTCCAGAGAGATAGTCCTATATAAGCATGAGAGATAGCTATATGAGACGAATATCTGGATTAAAGGGGATTCAAATATTTAAACTGGAGATCACGACATCGATAATATCATAACGCAATTGGGGTATCAAACATGCATATTCATTTGAATTTGGGCACACGTGTAATGTTATATAGTTTATCAATATTGGTGATCCATAGATTCTTCAATTACGAACAATGCATGGTTTATATGCAATTAATGTCTAAATGGGATTACACTATATTTTGCGTGTGTGAAACACATTATACATGTTTGAGAAGTAAAAAACCCGCATGAAACACACATTAATTGGAGACAGTTAGCGAGGAATGCATACATTGGATTTCAACATAAAGTGGTTTCAAATATTTGAAAATCCAAATTGATGGATACAACCTTATGAATCTGAGATCATGCCCTTTGTAAACCATATTTATGTATAAATGGTGTTGTGCTTTTGAAAGTATATATAAAAAAATGATGTATATAGAATGTAATTCCAATTGAAAATGAATCCCGCCCGAAAAAAATAGAATACAAACGGGATTCGAATTGAGTTGGCACGTAAACAGATACGTCCATTTTGCATCATGCTTTTATATCGATATTTATTGCATTATGGACTGTTATTTCACTTTATATCACAATACTTATGGCTATTCTCTCTTATTTTACAAGGTTTACATGAAGAGGGAGAATGCCGGCAGCTGGAATTCTGGGCTGGAAAAGGAGCAAATATTAGAGACCTATTCTGCGCAACTCCAAAAGTCCTGAAACTCCATGGAACATCTTAAAATAAATAAAGAAAAATCCTCTCCAGAGATGAAGGCCAGGGGGCCCACACCCTGCTCACGAGGGTGGGGGCGCCCCCCTAGGGCGCGCCCCCCTACCTCGTGGCCCCCCTGGTGGCTCTCCGACGTCCATCTTCTCCTATATGAAGCCTTTCGATGAGAAAAAAAGAAGAAGGAACTTTTTGGGACGAGACTCCGCCGCCACGAGGCGGAACCTTGGCGGATCCAATCTAGAGCTCCGACAGAGCTGTTCTGCCGAGGATACTTCCCTCCCGGAGGGGGAAATCATCACCATCGTCATCACCAATGCTCCTCTCATCGGGAGAGGGCAATCTCCATCAACATCTTCACCAGCACCATCTCATCTCCAAACCCTAGTTCATCTCTTGTATCCAATTCTTGTCTCAAAGTCCGGGATTGGTGCTAGTAGGTTGCTAGTAGTGTTGATTACTCCTTGTAGTTGATGCTAGTTGGTTTATTTGGTGGAAGATCATATGTTCAGATCCTATATGCATATTATTACCCCTCTAATTATGAACATAAATATGCTTTTTGAGTAATTACGTTTGTTCCTGAGGACAAGGGAGAAGTCTTGCTATTAGTAGTCATGTGAATTTGGTATTCGTTTGATATTTTGATAAGATGTATGTTGTCTAGCCTCTAGTGGTCTTATGTGAACGTCGACTACATAACACTTCACCGTTATTTGGGCCTAGAGGAAGGCATTGGGAAGTAATAAGTAGATGATGGGTTGCTAGAGTGACAAAAGCTTAAACCCTAGTTTATGCGTTGCTTCATAAGGGGCTGATTTGGATCCATATGTTTCATGCTATGGTTAGGTTTACCTTAATACTTTTGTTGTAGTTGCGGATGCTTGCAATAGAGGTTAATCATAAGTGGGATGCTTGTTCAAGTAAGAACAGCACCCAAGCACCGGTCCACCCACATATCAAATTATCAAAGTATCGAACGCATATCATATGAACGTGATGAAAACTAGCTTGACGATATTCCCATGTGTCCTCGGGAGCGCTTTTCCTATTATAAGAGTTTGTTCCGGCTTTTCCTTTGCTACAAAAAGGATTGGGCCACCTTGCTGCACTTTATTTACTTTCATTACTTGTTGCTCGTTACAATTTATCTTATCACAAAACTATCTGTTACCACTTATTTCAGTACTTGCAGAGAATACCTTGCTGAAAACCGCTTATCATTTCCTTCCGCTCCTCGTTGGGTTCGACACTCTTACTTATCGAAAGGACTATGATAGATCCCCTATACTTGTGGGTCATCAAGACTCTTTTCTGGCGCCGTTGCCGGGGAGTGTAGCGCTTTTGGTAGGTGGAATTTGGTAAGGAAAAATTTATATAGTGTGCTGAAATTTACTGTCACTTGTTACTATGGAAAGTAATTCTCTGAGGGGCTTGTTCGGGGTATCTTCACCTCATCCAGTAGAGCAAAGAGTTGCTCCTCAACCTACTGAATCTATTGAAAATGAAACTCCTTTTGAATTTCCTTCGAGTATGATGGAAAAACTGCTAGCTGACCCGTTTACAGGAGATGGGACAAAGCATCCTGATGAGCACTTAATATATGTGGATGAAGTTTGTGGATTATTTAAGCTTGCAAGTATACCCGATGATGTTGCTAAGAAGAAGGTCTTCCCTTTATATTTGAAGGGAGACGCATTGATATGGTATAGGCTATGTGATGATATGAGATCATGGGACTATAAAAGCTTGAAGTTGGAATTTCATAAAAAGTATTACCCTATGCATCTTGTTCATCATGATCGCAATTATATATATAATTTTTGGCCTCGCGAAGGAGAAAGCATCGCTCAAGCTTGGGGGAGGCTTATATCAATGTTATATTCATGCCCCAATCATGAGCTCTCAAGAGAAATAATTATGCAAACTTTTTATGCTCGGCTTTCTGATAACAATCGCACCATGCTCGATACTTCTTGTGGTGCCTCCTTTATGATGAAGACTATTGAATTCAGATGGAATTTATTGGATAGAATTAAACGCAACTCTGAAGATTGGGACCTCGACGAAGGTAAGGAGTCAGGTATGACACCTAAGTTTGATTGTGTTAAATCTTTTATGGACACCAATATTTTCCGTAAGTTTAGCACTAAATATGGACTTGACTCTGAGATAGTAGCTTCTTTCTGTGAATCTTTTGCTACTTATGTTGATCTCCCTAAGGAGAAGTGGTTTAAATATCATCCTCCCATAGTAGTAAAAGTAGCTGCACCTATTAAAGTTGAAGAAAATACTGTCACTTATAATGATCCTATTGTTCCTACTTCTTATGTTGAGAAACCACCTTTCCCTGTTAGAGTAAAGGATCATGCTAAAGCTTCAACTGTTGTTCATAAAAGCAATATTAGAACTTATACACCTCCTGAGCAAGTTAGAGTAGAACCTAATATTGCTATTGTTAAAGATCTCTTGTCTGATAATATTAATGGGCATGTTATTTACTTCTGTAATGAAACTGCTAGAATTGCTAAACCCCGTGATACAGATAAACCTAAACCTGTGGTAGGCATGCCTGTTATTTCTGTTAAAATAGGAGATCATTGTTATCATGGCTTATGTGATATGGGTGCTAGTGCTAGTGCAATACCTATTGACTTATACAAAGAAATTATGCATGACATTGCACCTGTTGAGTTAGAAGAAATTGATGTTACAATTAAACTTGCCAATAGAGATACTATTTCACCAATTGGAATTGTAAGAGATGTTGAAGTCTTGTGTGGGAAAACTAAATATCCTGCTGTTTTTCTTGTTCTTGGTTCCCCACAAGATAGCTTTTGTCCCATTATATTTGGTAGACCCTTCTTGAACACTGTTAATGCCAAGATAGATTGTGAAAAGAATGTTGTTACAATTGGCTTAGATGATATGGTTCATGAGTTTAATTTCTCTAAATTCAGTAAACAACATTGTGAGGAAGAATTACCTAGTAAGGATGAAATTATTGGTCTTGCTTCTATTGCCGTACCTCCTAGTGATCCTTTAGAACACTATTTGCTAGACCATGAAAATGATATGTTCATGAATGAAAGAAGGGAGATAGATGAAGTATTCTTTAAACAGGAACATATTCTGCAACACAACTTGCCTGTTGAAATTCTAGGGGATCCTCCTCCACCCAAGGGTGATCCCGTGTTTGAGCTTAAACCTTTGCCTGATAATCTTAAATATGCTTATCTTGATGAAAAGAAGATATATCCTATTATTATTAGTGCTAACCTTTCAGAGCATGAAGAAGAAAGATTATTGAAAACTCTGACGAAGCATCGTGCTGCTATTGGATATACTCTTGATGATCTTAAGGGCATTAGTCCCACTCTATGTCAACATAAAATAAATTTGGAAGCAGATATCAAACCAGTTCGTGATCCTCAAAGACGTCTGAATCCTAAAATGAAAGAAGTGGTAAGAAAAGAAATACTCAAGCTTCTGGAGGCAGGTATAATTTTTCCCGTTGCTGATAGTCAGTGGATAAGTCCTGTCCATTGTGTCCCTAAGAAGGGAGGTATTACTGTTGTTCCTAATGATAAAGATGAATTGATTCCACAAAGAATTATCACAGGTTATAGGATGGTAATTGATTTACGCAAATTAAATAAATCTACTAAGAAAGATCATTACCCCTTACCTTTTATTGATCAAATGCTAGAAAGATCATGCAAACATACACACTATTGCTTTCTAGATGGTTATTCTGGTTTCTCTCAAATACCTGTGTCGGCTAGAGATCAATCAAAGACTACTTTTACATGCCCTTTTGGTACTTTTGCTTATAGACGTATGCCTTTTGGTTTATGTAATGCACCTGCTACCTTTCAAAGATGCATGATGGCTATATTCTCCGACTTTTGTGAAAAGATTTGTGAGGTTTTCATGGACGACTTTTCGTCTAGGGTTCTTCTTTTGATGATTGCTTGAGCAATCTTGATCGAGTTTTGCAGAGATGTGAAGAAACTAATCTTGTCTTGAATTGGGAAAAGTGCCACTTTATGGTTAATGAAGGTATTGTCTTGTGGCACAAAGTTTCCGAAAGAGGTATTGAAGTTGATAAAGCCAAGGTTGATGCTATTGAAAAGATGCCATGTCCCAAGGACATCAAAGGTATAAGAAGTTTCCTTGGTCACGCCGGATTTTATAGGAGGTTCATGAAGGACTTCTCAAAAATTTCTCGGCCTCTGACTAATTTATTTCAAAAAGATATACCATTTGTCTTTGATGATGATTGTGTAGAAGCATTTGAAATACTTAAGAAAGCATTAGTCTCTGCACCTGTTGTTCAGCCACCTGATTGGAATTTACCCTTTGAAATTATGTGTGATACTAGTGATTATGCTGTAGGTGCTGTTCTAGGGCAAAGAGTTGATAAGAAATTAAATGTTATTCATTATGCTAGTAAGACTCTAGACAATGCTCAAAGAAATTATGCTACTACTAAAAAGAGCTTTTAGCAGTTGTATTTGCTTATGATAAGTTCGGACCTTATATTGTTGATTCTAAAGTAACTATCCACACTGATCATGCTGCTATTAAATACCTTATGGAAAAGAAAGATGCTAAACCTAGACTTATTAGATGGGTTCTCTAGCTACAATAATTTGATTTACATATTATTGATAGAAAGGGAGCTGAGAACCCCGTTGCAGACAACTTGTCTAGGTTAGAGAATGTTCTTGATGACCCACTACCTATTAATGATAACTTTCCTGATGAACAATTAAATGTTATAAGTACTTCTCGTAGTACTCCATGGTATGCTAATTATGCTAATTATATTGTTGCTAAGTTTATACCACCTAGCTTCACATACCAGCAAAATAAGAAGTTTTTCTATGACTTGAGACATTACTTTTGGGATGACCCACATCTTTATAAAGGAGTAGATGGTGTTATTAGACGTTGTGTACCTGAGCATGAACAGGAACAGATCCTACGCAAGTGTCATTCCGAGTCTTATGGAGGACACCACACTGGAGATAGAACTGCACATAAGGTATTGCAATCTGGTTTTTATTGGCCTACTCTCTTCAAGGATGCCCGTAAGTTTGTCTTGTCTTGTGATGAATGTCAAAGAATTGGTAATATTAGTAGATGTCAAGAAATGGCTATGAATTATTCGCTTGTTATTGAACCATTTGATGTTTGGGGCTTTGATTATATGGGACCTTTTCCTGCCTCTAATGGATACACACATATTTTAGTTGCTGTTGATTACGTTACTAAGTGGGTAGAAGCTATTCCAACTAGTAGTGCTGATCATAGCACTTCTATTAAAATGCTTAAAGAAGTTATTTTTCCGAGGTTTGGAGTCCCTAGATATTTAATGACTGATGGTGGTTCACACTTTATTCATGGTGCCTTCCGTAAAATGCTTGCTAAATATGATGTTAATCATAGAATTGCATCTCCTTATCACCCACAGTCTAGTGTTCAAGTAGAGTTGAGCAATAGAGAGGTCAAATTAATTTTGCAAAAGACTGTTAATAGGTCTAGAAAGAATTGGTCTAAGAAACTTGATGATGCATTATGGGCATATAGAATTGCATATAAAATCCTATGGGTATGTCTTCGTATAAAATGGTTTATGGAAAAGCATGTCACTTACCTCTCGAACTAGAACATAAGGCATATTGGGCTATTAAAGAACCCAACTATGATTTTAAACTTGCCGGTGAGAAGAGGTTATTTGATATTAGCTCACTTGATGAATGGAGAACCCAAGCTTATGAAAATGCCAAGTTGTTTAAAGAAAAAGTTAAAAGATGGCATGACAAGAGGATACAAAAGCGTGAGTTTAATGTAGGTGATTATGTATTGCTATACAACTCTCGTTTAAGATTTTTTGTAGGAAAACTTCTCTCTAAATGGGAAGGCCCCTATGTTATCGAGGAAGTCTATCGTTCTGGTGCCGTAAAAATCAACAACTTTGAAGGCACAAATCCGAAGGTGGTAAACGGTCAAAGAATCAAACATTATATCTCAGGTAATCCCATAAATGTTGAAACCAATATTATTGAAACCGTAACCCCGGAGGAATACATAAGGGACACTTTCCGGAATGTTTCAGACTCCTAAAAGGAATAGGTATGTGGTACGGTAAGTAATCCGACTCCAAAACAATTTCTAAGGAAATATTTCTCAGTTTTGGAATATTTAGAAAAATAGAAAAATAAGTAGCAGTCCGGGAAGGACACGAGGGCCCCACGAGGGTGGTGGCGCGCCCTACCCCTCTGGGCGCGCCCCCTACCTCGTGAGCACCTCGTGTGCCTTCCAGACTCTGTTTTCTTGCACGATACATATTTTGGTCGGTAAAAATTCATTATATAACCTCCCGAAGGTTTGGACTCCCGTATCACGCAAACCTCCTCTGTTCTTGTTTTGAGCTATTTTCTGTCAGGGTTTTCCAGGCTAGGCATCATGTCGTCTCCCTCCTTCAACAATGGTGACAACGATGCTTGGCTAATGAAGATAGATCTGAAGAGGGAAGAACCCACGAGGGTCAACAATGATGAAAGGATCAAGAAGGCCACGGAGGATCAAGCTCTGGCAGGAAAAGACATCCTTCAACTTGATCATAACCTTCTTACCCCAACTGAGATCGAAGCTTTCAAGATGATTGAGTTAGCTCGTATACAAAACAAGTATCTCACACAAGAAAATATTTTGTTGAAGGAGCATATTGTCGCACTCAAGGGCATTATTCGCAAGCTGGAGGACCTCTTACGCTCGATGTGCGATTATCCGTCACCACCACCTTCTTCACCAACAAAGAAGGAGATATAATCACATGGGTATGGGCACTCCCCTTGGCCACTACCAAGCTTGGGGGAGGTGTCCCAGTATCGTATCACAATCACAACTCCTATCTTTATCGTTTTTCTTAGTTTGATCCTATTAGTAGTATCTTGATCTAGTAGAATAAAGTTTATGACATGATCTAGTTTTGAGTTTTGCTTTATGATCTCTCTATGTAATCGAGCCCGTGAGCTATATATAATAAAGATTAGTGTTGAGTCAAGGGCTTGATTATTTTGCCATGATCTTGGGTGAATAAAAGAAAAGAGAAAAAGAATAAAAAGAAACAAAAAGTTCATATTGATCTTATTGAGAGTAATGGCTTCACATAGAAAGAGTATGATGATTAAAAGTTGTTGGGAATTGGAAGACATAGCTTTGGTCATTGTTGCAATTAATAGGAAGTAATAAGGAAAGAGAGGTTTTCACATATAGATATATTATCATTGACATCTTTTATGATTGGGAGCACTCATTAAAATATGACATGCTAAAGAGTTGATGTTGGACAAGAAGACAATGTAATGAGTTATGCATTTCTTATATCTAAGATAAAGTATGTTGTCATGGATCCTCTAACTTGTTGAGCTTGCCTTTCCCCCTCATGCTATCCAAATTCTCAGCACCAAGTAGAAATACTACTTGTGCTTCCAAATACCCTTAAACCAGTTTTTCCATGAGAGTCCACCATATCTACCTATGGATTGAGTAAGATCCTTCAAGTAAGTTGTCATCGGTGCAAAGCAATAAAAATTGCTCTAAATATGTATGATTGATTGGTGAGGGAGAAATAAGCTTTATACGATCTTGTGATGTGGAAGTAATAAAAGCGACAGACTGCATAATAAAGGTTCATATCACAAGGGGCAATATAAAGTGACGTTCTTTAGCATTGAGATTTTATGCATCCAACCATAAAAGCGCATGGCAACCTCTGCTTCCCTCCGCGAAGGGCCTATCCTTTATTATTATCTTCTACCTTATGCAAGAGTCATGGTGATCTTCACCTTTTCTTTTTCATTTTATCCTTTGGCAAGCTCAGCATGTTGGAAAGAACATGATATATATATCTAATTGGATGTAGAGGAGCATGAACCATTATTGTTGACATTACCCTTGAGGTAAAAGGTTGTGGGGTAAAACTATAAGCCCCTATCTTTCTCTGTGTCCGATTAAAACTTCGTAACCACAAGTATTGCGTGAGTGTTAGCAATTATGGAGGACTAAATGATAGTTGAGTATGTGGACTTGCTTTTTAGCTCTGACACAGACTCTTTCCGATGTTATGATAAATTGCAATTGCTTCAATGACTGAGATTATAGTTTGTCGGAGCCTAATAAGGTTTATGATTTATACTTTTGCATTGTGAGTAGATCATCACTTGAACATAAGTAATCATATGACAAAATCTATATATGTTGCTGTTATAAGAATAATCATGATGCCTTCACGTCCTTATTTTATTTTTATCGATGCCTCTACCTCTAAACATGAGGACATATTTATTGTTATCGGCTTTTCGCTTGAGGACAAGCGAGGTCTAAGCTTGGGGGAGTTGATACGTCCATTTTGCATCATGCTTTTATATCGATATTTATTTCATTATGGACTATTATTTCACTTTATATCACAATACTTATGGCTATTCTCTCTTATTTTACAAGGTTTACATGAAGAGGGAGAATGCCGGTAGCTGGAATTCTGGGCTGGAAAAGGAGCAAATATTAGAGACCTACTCTGCACAACTCCAAAAGTCCTGAAACTCCACGGAACATCTTAAAATAAATAAAGAAAAATCCTCGCCAGAGATGAAGGCCAGGGGGCCCACACCCTGCTCACGAGGGTGGGGGCGCCCCCCCTAGGTCACGCCCCCTACCTCGTGGGCCCCCCGGTGGCTCTCCGACGTCCATCTTCCCCTATATGAAGCCTTTCGATGGAAAAAAAGAAGAAGAAACTTTTTGGGACGAGACTCCGCCGCCACGAGGCGGAACCTTGGCGGATCCAATCTAGAGCTCCGGCAGAGCTGTTCTGCCGGGGATACTTCCCTCCCGGAGGGGGAAATCATCACCATCGTTGAGGGAGTCCTGGATTAGGGGGTGTTCGGATAGCCGGACTATACCTTCAGCCGGACTCCTAGACTATGAAGATACAAGATTGAAGACTTCATCCCGTGTCCGGGAGGGACTTTCCTTGGCGTGGAAGGCAAGCTTGGCGGTACGGATATGTAGATCTCCTACCATTGTAACCGACTCTATGTAACCCTAACCCTATTCGGTGTCTATATAAACCGGAGGGTTTTAGTCCGTAGGACGACGTACACATCAACAATTATACCATAGGCTAGCATCTAGGGTTTAGCCTCTTCGATCTCGTGGTAGATCTACTCTTGTACTACCCATATCATCAATATTAATCAAGCAGGACGTAGGGTTTTACCTCCATCGAGAGGGCCCGAACCTGGGTCAAACTTCGTGTCCCTTGCCTCCTATTACCATCCGGCCTAGACGCAGTTCGGGACCCCCTACCCGAGATCCGCCGGTTTTGACACCGACATTGGTGCTTTCATTGAGAGTTCCTCTGTGTCGTCGCCGTCAGGCTCGATGGCTCCTACGATCATCGATAGCGATGCAGTCCAGGGTGAGACCTTCCTCCCCGGACAGATCTTCGTCTTTGGCGGCTTCGCACTGCGGGCCAATTCGCTTGGCCATCTGGAGTAGATCGAAAGCTACGCCCCTGGCCATCAGGTCAGATTTGGAAGTTTAAACTACACGGCTGACATCCGCGGGGACTTGATCTTCGACGGATTCGAGCCACTGCTGAGCGCGCACTGTCCCGACGAGCATGATCTAGCTCTGCCGCCGAACAGTGCCCTGGAGGCCGCACCCGCATCGGCTTCAACCCTTAACTTGGAGCCAACCACGCCGATCGAGGATGGGTGGTTGGACGCCGCCTCGGGGGCTGCGATCCCAACGGTGATTGAGCCGAACACCAGCCCCGCACACCGCGAGACTCGTGACTCCAAAGAGCCGGACTCCTCTCCGGACTCCGAATCCTCCACGCCCCTGTCAATCGAATCCGATTGGGCGTCGATTATGGAGTTCACTGTCGCGGACATCTTTCAGCACTCGCCTTTCGGCGATATCCTGAAGTCACTGAAGTCTCTCTCTTTATCAGGAGATCCCTGGCCGGACTACGGTCAGCAAGGTTGGGGTACGGACGATGAAGAAATTCAAAGCCCACCCACCACCCACTTTGTAGCCACTGTCGACGACTTAACCGACATGCTCGACTTCGACTCCGAAGACATCAACGGTATGGACGCCGATGAACGAGATGATGAAGAACCAGCGCCTACTAGGCCCTGGAAAGCCACCTCGTCATATGATATATACATGGTGGACACCCCAAAAGAGGGAGATGGCGATGGAACAGCAGAGGATGACCCCTCCAAGAAACAGCCTAAGCGCCGGCATCAGCGGCGCCGCTCAAAATCCCGCCAAAACAAATACGGCGATTCCAGCACGGGAGATAATAATACTCCGGAAAGTGCCGAAGAAAACCCCCTCCAGCAAGACTTAGCACAGGAAGATGGAGAAACCAGCCCTCATGAGAGAGCGGCAGACAGAGAGGTCGAGGACGATAATTATATGCCTCCCTCCGAAGACGAGGCAAGCCTCGACGACGACGAATTCGTCGTGCCAGAGGATCCCATCGAGCAAGAGCATTTTCAATGCAGGCTTATGGCCACGACAAGAAGCCTTAAGAAAAAACAGCAACAGCTTAGAGCTGATCAAGATTTGCTGCTCGACAGATGGACTGAAGTCCATGCGGCCGAAGAGCTTAAACTCGAACGCCCCTCCAAGAGCTACCCAAAGCGCAGGTTGCTACCCCGATTAGAGGAGGAAGCACTTGATGCGGCCGACCGGCCACCTCGTGGCCACGACAGAGAGGCCTCTCGGCCCTCCACTCAAGCCTCACCCCGTACCAAGCCACAGGAATATGCGCCGGACTTACGAGACATGTTGGAGGACAAGGCAAGGCAAACAAGATCGATCTACGGATCGCGTGGGCGCCCCACGGCTCGAGACGGTAACCGTCATGTCGGCCACAAATTCGGCAGGGCCGAACACAGTAGACAAAGCTCATCGGAGCTATGTCATGATATAGCCCAGTACAGAGGCGCCGCAAACCCACTATGCTTTACAGACGAAATAATGGATCATCAAATCCCCGAGGGTTTCAAACCCGTAAACATCGAATCATATGATGGCACAATAGATCCTGCGGTATGGATCGAGGATTATCTCCTTCATATCCACATGGCCCACGGCGATGATTTCCACGCCATCAAATACCTCCCACTCAAGCTTAAAAGACCAGCTCGGCAGTGGCTTAACAGCTTGCCAACAGGATCAATCAGTTGTTGGGAGGACCTGGAAGCCGCATTCCTCGACAATTTCTAGGGCACTTATGTGCGACCCCCAGACGCCGATGACCTAAGTCATGTAATTCAGCAGCCAGAGGAATCGGCCAGGCAATTCTGGACAAGGTTCCTAACAAAGAAAAATCAAATAGTCAAATGTCCGGACGCTGAGGCCCTAGCAGCCTTCAAGCACAATATCCGTGACGAGTGGCTGGCCTGGCACCTTGGACAGGAAAAGCCAAAATCTATGGCAGCACTCACGACACTCATGACCTACTTTTGCGCGGGAGAAGATAGCTGGCTTGCTTGTAGCAACAATATGACCAAGAACCCTGGTAATTCGGACACCAGGGACGGTAGTGGCAGGTCGCGTTGCAACAAAACAGAAGCGCCGCATTAACGGCGACAATGCTGAGGATACGGCAGTTAATGCCGGATTCAGAGGCTCTAAATCCGGTCAGCGGAAAAAGCCATTCAAAAGGAATCCTAGGGGCCCGTCCAGTTTGGACCGAATACTCGACCGCTTGTGCCAGATACATGGCACCCCCGAAAAGCCGGCCAATCACACCAACAGGGATTGTTGGGTGTTCAAGCAGGCAGGCAAATTAAACACCGAAAATGAAGACAAGGGGCTGCATAGCGATGACGACGAGGAGCCCCGGCCGCCGAACAACAGTGGATAGAAGGGTTTTCCCCCACAAGTGCGGATGGTGAACATGATATACGCAACCCACGTCCCCAAAAGGGAGCGGAAGCGCGCGTTAAGGGACATATACGCGGTAGAGCCAGTCACCCCAAAGTTCAACCCCTGGTCCTCCTGTCTGATCACCTTTGATTGAAGGGACCATCCCACTAGCATCCGTCATGGCGGATTCGCCGCATTGGTTCTAGACCCAATCATTGATGTATTTCATCTCACTAGAGTCCTTATGGACGGCGGCAGCAGCCTGAACCTGCTTTATCAGGATACAGTGCAGAAAATGGGCATAGATCCCTCGAGGATTAAGCCCACCAAAACGACCTTTAAAGGCGTAATACCAGGTGTAGAGGCCAACTGTACAGGCTCAGTCACACTTGAAGTGGTCTTCGGATCTCCGGATAATTTCCGAAGCGAGGAGTTAATCTTCGACATAGTCCCGTTTCGCAGTGGTTATCATGCACTGCTCGGGCGAACCACATTCGCTAAGTTCAATGCGGTACCGCACTACGCATACCTTAAGCTCAAGATGCCAGGCCCTTGAGGAGTAATTACGGTCAATGGAAACACCGAACGCTCCCTCCGAACAAAGGAGCACACGGCGGCCCTTGCAGCGGAAGTACAAAGCAGCCTCTCCAGGCAGTTCTCCAGCCCGGCCACTAAACGACCGGACACCGTCAAGCACGCCCGGAGTAACCTACAACAAGACCGCCTGGCACGATCCGAGCAGGCGCAGCAATACGGCCCCAACCCCAAACCTCGCAAAAAGGCGATGCCAGTACTTCGCGTACATAACTACGCTCTAGAGATACCATGGGTACAGGGGAGGGGCACCATCACGGCACGCCCAAAACACGGCTTGAACCGTACCAGGGGCTGCCGATTTCTTAATTTTCTCTTACTTTCAGGACTCCATCCTTCGGAAGGCCTGTTCGGCAGTTCAATTGCCGCACAAACGATGCAAGAACCAGGGAAGCAGACAAGCCACGCTGCATTACGGATCTCCCAGGTGGTCTCTATCACGAGCAGTATACCTGTTCCGCATACTATTCCGCAGCTTGCCCCTGGAACGGACATGTTAACTAGTCCAAACTTCCACTTATCGCATTATTTGTATCGTTCTGCTTTGATCGCAGCCCCTTTTTAATAAACAATGCATAGCTTTCGTCTATTTTTGCATTACCTTTTTTTCTCTCTTTATATATGTTCCTTAAACGACATGTTGCACCCGTACACGTTGGTACGGCCAAAATACACCAGGGGCTTTAGTACCCCTCAATATGGTGTGAGAAGTCCGAACACTTTAACAAGTGCGGCACCCCGAACTTATAGCATTATATGCATCGGCTGCGAATCATGTCTTGGGTCAATAGTTGGGTTTGCCCGGCTCCTATGTTTTGGTGCCTTATGTTCTGCTATATCGGCTAAGGTAGCACTAGAAGAACCACTGCGATTGTGCCCCAGTTGAGCTGGGTCGAGCACTTCAGTGGAGAAAGCTAAAACTGACTGTCATGATGAACCGAGAGCTGGTCGCTGTTCGAGAGGTTTTTCGAGTCCCTAAAGACTTATGCCGCTTAGGGCGAGGAGCCGGCTCTGTCCGGCCAAGGCGTGGATAGCGCCCCGAACTCGGTCTTCCGAATACCAGGGGCTTCGCCGAAATTTAAAATTATAGAATTCTATGGCTAAGTGAGAGTGTTCACGCATTATAGTCCAACTGCCTTGTTCGTTGGGCTGAGCGCCTCCCTCGAATGACCCAAACATGGGAAAAAGAGTGCTCAGGTTTATCCCCAAACACCCCAGCACTAGCGGCATGGGGGCAAAAGCCGACGACTCGCCATCTCTCAGAATTGATAACCAGCCGCACAGAAGGTAATATTTTAAATTCCAACAGCATTTCTTAGCGCATATAAACAAGTTTTCAGCGCACAGGACAAATGAGCAAGTTTCACTCAAAAATTACATCCCTAGAACATTCATCCGCCACAAGGCAGGCACCCTTCAGAACATCCTTATAGTAATTCTCGGGCTTGCGATGCTCTTTCCCCAGCGGTGGCCTGTCCTTCACCAGCTTCTCAGCATCCAGCTTGCCCCAGTGCACCTTAGCACGGGCAAGGGCCCTACGGGCACCTTCAATGCAGACGGAGCGCTTGATGACTTCGAGCCTTGGACAGGCCTCCACCAACCGCCGCACCAGCCCTAAATAGCTCCCAGGCAGAGCCCCTCCAGGCCACAGCCGAACAATGATGCCCTTCATGGCCTGTTCGTCCGCCTTGTGGAGCTCGACCAGTTGCTTCAGCTGGTCGCTCAGGGGCACGGGGTGTCCGGCCTCAGCATACTAAGACCAGAACACCTTCTCTGTCGAGCTGCCCTCCTCGGCTCGATAGAATGCGGCGGCATCGGACACACTCCGGGGAAGATCTGCGAACGCTCCTGGAGAGCTCCGGATTTGGGTAAGTAACAAGTAACTCACGTTTATGTGTTTGCTTTGCATAAAGAATGCCTTACCCGCCGCTATCTTCTTCACCTCATCCAACTCCTGGAGGGTCTTCTGGGATTTGGCCTTGGCAGACTTGGCATTTTCAATAGCCACCGCGAGCTCGGACGCTCGCGTCTTTGAGTCAAGCTCCAAACTCTCATGTTTTTCCATGAGAGCCTGGAGCTCTTGCCGCACCTTGCCAACCTTGGCCTCATACTTCTCCCGCTCGGTGCGCTCCCAGGCCGCCCTCTTCTCGGCCTTGACCAGCGCCTGCTTAAGGGTTGCCACTTCAGACGTGGCCCCTAAAATAGCCACAATAATCCTGTCATTCTTTGCAATTGCACCTTTTTATATATTTTTTAAAACAAGGTATTTCCTACCTTCATTATCCTCGAGCTGCTTCTTGGCACGCCCGAGCTCTTGCTCGGACCGCTCGAGATTCTGCTTTAGCGTGTCCACTTCCGCAGTCAGTGCGGCGGACGCAAGCAGGGAAGCCTGCATATGCATATTGACTCATTTTTGTTAGACTCCTACGAATTCTATTTGATCCTCTATTCGGCTTTTCTTCCCGAACGCCAAACAGAGCATCAGGGGCTACTGTCTATGCAGTACTATTATTTACACATTCTTTACATACCTCAAAGCCTGTCAAAAGGCTAGTACAAGCTTCAGTCAGTCCGCAGTCCGCTCTTGGCGGACTGAACCTTCTAGACCACCGCACTCATAATAGTGCGGTGCTCCTCGTCGATGGAGGCGCCTTGGAGCGCCTCCGACATATTGTCCGGCGCCTCCGGTTGGACGGGGGCCGTCGGCACGGTGGACTTGCTCCTCTTGGAAGGAGGTCCCCGCCAGACTCTGGAACCTTTGAAGGTTCCGGAGTGGTGTCCGGCCTAGAGCCAGACTTGGAGCCCTGGGGGGTTTCATCCCCTTTACTCCTGGAGTCCGGGAGGTCGCCTTGCGGCGCCTCCAGGACCACCTCCTCCCGGCTTGGAACCTGTTGGGACAACACTTCGGTGTCGTCCGTAGGGTGGGGGGAGGAAGCCATCGGAAGCGAGTTCACATCCGACGAGTCCAGTGAGCCGCTCGACGATGCGTCGAGCCGGTCTTTGGGTGGGCTGCATAAACATATTCGACGTAAGGGAAAGCTATGCAATAAACGAATACTATGAATTACTCTGGTATCCGGATACTTACGATTTTGCCAGGGGCTTGGCCCTGGGCTGCCACTCCTCTCCGCCGTCGGCGTCGGTGGAGTAGTCCGGAGGTAGGGTTTTCCCCTTCTTGGATCCTCCGGCCTCCCCAGAGAGGGCGGCCTTCCTTTTCTTCTCTCCTCCCGCTGGAGGGGGAGAGTTCTCCTCTTCTTCCTCCTCGTCTTCACGGGAGGAATGCGCCTCGGAACCATCGGATGATGGATCCGACACCTCCTGGTGCCGGGCACTCTTTCGAGTCCCCGCGGCCTTTTTCGCGGCCTTCTTCTTCGGCACCACATAGGGTGCCGGAACCAGCAGCTTCGCCAAGCGAGCGTCCGCTGGGTCTTCGGGCAAAGGAGCCGGACAGTTGATCTGTCCGGATGTCACCTGCCAATCCTGTCAAAGGTAAGGGAGCTTAGATCCCGCATGGAGTCAAACTATGAAAAACTGATACCCTGTAAAAGAAAAAAAACAGCTTACCGCGAGAGCGTGACGCTGCGCACAGAATCCGCGATCCTCGGTAGCGGATGCGGGAGCCTCGGCGCCTTTGAAAAGCACCTTCCAGGCATCTTCGTATGTCGTGTTGAAGAGCCTGCTCAGAGTTTGGTGCCGCGCCGGGTCGAACTCCCACAGGCTGAAAGCCCGTTGTTGACACGGGAGGATCAGGCGGATGAGCATAACCTGGACTACGTTGACAAGTTTGAGCTTCTTGTCCGCCAGGGTTTGGATGCATGTTCGGAGTCCGGTCAGCTCTCCTTTTTTACCCCAAGACAGGCCCGTCTCCTTCCAGGAGGTGAGCCGCGTAGGGGGTCCGGATCGGAACTCGGGGGGTGCGACCCATTCGGCGTCGCGTGGCTCGGTGATGTAAAACCACCCCGCTTGCCACCCCTTCAGGGTCTCCACAAAGGAGACCTCGAGCCATAGGACATTGGCCATCTTGCCCACCATGGCGCCTCCAGACTCTGCCTGGTTGCCGCGCACCACCTTCGGCTTGACGTTGAAAGTCTTGAGCCATAGGCCGAAATGGGGGCGGATGCGGAGGAAGGCCTCGCACACGACGATAAACGCCGAGATGTTGAGGACGAAGTTCGGGGCCAGATCGTGGAAAACCAGGCCGTAGTAGAACATGAGCCCCCGGACAAATGGGTGGAGAGGGAAGCCCAGTCCGCGGAGGAAATGTTGGAGGAACACCACCCTCTCATGGGGCCTAGCGGTGGGGATGAGCTGCCCCTTTTCGGGGAGCCGGTACGCGATGACGTTAGACAGGTATCCGGCCTTCCTCAGCTTTTTGATATGTCCCTCCGTGACGGAGGAGACCATCCACTTGCCTCCCGCTCCGGACATGGCTGGAGGAGGTTGAGGTGGGGAGTGCGGACTTGGGCGCTGGAGCTCGAGTGCGCAAGAATGGATAGGCGAAGGAGGAAGAAGGCGTAGGTGAAAAGGTGGATCCTTATCCCCTTATATGGGTGGACGCAACTACATGTCCCCACCAGCCTGGTAAAACTCGCTTATCTCCAAGCGCCATAATCAATGGCGCGGTTGGGTTACCCACGCCCGTATTGATGAGAATCCCGTGATAAGGGGACACGATCTCTGCTTTAACAAGACATGCCAAGGAAACCACCTCGCATAACGCGCTGAGGTGGGATAATGAAACGACTCGGATAAAAGCTTGGCCGTGGTGTGTCACGCTACGGAATACGTCAGCAGATTAGATTGGTGTAAATATTATTCTCTCTATGGCAATATGTGGAAACTTATTTTGCAGAGCCGGACACTATCTTTGTGTTCAAAATCTTCTACGAAGTACTTGGAGGAGGAACCCGCCTTGCAATGCCGAAGACAATCTGCGCGCCGGACTCGTCGTCATTGAAGCCTGGTTCAGGGGCTACTGAGGGAGTCCTGGATTAGGGGGTGTTCGGATAGCCGGACTATACCTTCAGCCGGACTCCTAGACTATGAAGATACAAGATTGAAGACTTCGTCCCGTGTCCGGGAGGGACTTTCTTTGGCGTGGAAGGCAAGCTTGGCAATACGGATATGTAGATCTCCTACCATTGTAACCGACTCTATGTAACCCTAACCCTATCCGGTGTCTATATAAACCGGAGGGTTTTAGTCCGTAGGACGACATACACATCAACAATCATACCATAGGCTAGCTTCTAGGGTTTAGCCTCTTCGATCTCGGGGTAGATCTACTCTTGTACTACCCATATCATCAATATTAATCAAGCAGGACGTAGGGTTTTACCTCCATCGAGAGGGCCCGAACCTGGGTCAAACTTTGTGTCCCTTGCCTCCTGTTACCATCCGGCCTAGACGCACAGTTCGGGACCCCCTACCCAAGATCCGCCGGTTTTGACACCGACAATCGTCATCACCAACGCTCCTCTCATCAGGAGAGGGCAATCTCCATCAACATCTTCACCAGCACCATCTCATCTCCAAAACCTAGTTCATCTCTTGTATCCAATTCTTGTCTCAAAGTCCGGGATTGGTGCTAGTAGGTTGCTAGTAGTGTTGATTACTCCTTGTAGTTGATGCTAGTTGGTTTATTTGGTGGAAGATCATATGTTCAGATCCTATATGCATATTATTACCCCTCTGATTATGAACATGAATATGCTTTGTGAGTAATTACATTTGTTCCTGAGGACAAGGGAGAAGTCTTGCTATTAGTAGTCATGTGAATTTGTATTCGTTTGATATTTTGATAAGATGTATGTTGTCTAGCCTCTAGTGGTGTTATGTGAACGTCGACTACATAACACTTCACCGTTATTTGGGCCTAGAGGAAGGCATTGGGAAGTAATAAGTAGATGATGGGTTGCTAGAGTGACAGAAGCTTAAACCCTAGTTTATGTGTTGCTTCGTAAGGGGCTGATTTGGATCCATATGTTTCATGCTATGGTTAGGTTTACCTTAATACTTTTGTTGTAGTTGCAGATGCTTGCAATAGAGGTTAATCATAAGTGGGATGCTTGTTCAAGTAAGAACAGCACCCAAGCACCGGTCCACCTACATATCAAATTATCAAAGTATCGAACGCAAATCATATGAACGTGATGAAAACTAGCTTGACGATATTCCCATGTGTCCTTGGGAGCGCTTTTCCTATTATAAGAGTTTGTTCCGGCTTGTCCTTTGCTACAAAAAGGATTGGTCCACCTTGCTGCACTTTATTTACTTTCATTACTCGTTGCTCGTTACAATTTATCTTATCACAAAACTACCTGTTACCACTTATTTCAGTACTTGCAGAGAATACCTTGCTGAAAACCGCTTATCATTTCCTTCTGCTCCTCGTTGGGTTCGACACTCTTACTTATCGAAAGGACTACGATAGATCCCCTATACTTGTGGGTCATCATAGACGTGCACTCTGCAAAATTTGAACGAAGTGGGGAAAGTCACAGTAACCGCCCGAAACCAAAATCCGCGAGATGGAAATCACTACTGCCTATCCCTTCCACGCAAAGCCTATATGCTGGATTTCTATAGGTTTCATAGGGGTAGGTTTGTAATTTCACCCAAACGTGACGTAACCGCCTCTCACCCGGATTCATACACGGTGGGCGCCAAAACATAGTGTGTCCTCGACCGAAATTGACTCCCTCCCCGATTCATATTCATACACGGTGGGCGCCAAAAACAAACTCTCGTCGGCAAATATTCGGTGTATGCGAGATTACCGTCCTATCCCCAACCGACTAGTGTTGCTGTGATGTAGTAGAAATTTGAAACGGGGGCTAAGTTTGTAAATTTCCTCGCATTTGAGACAAGCGCGCCCTGAATACATGGTTCCCCCTTCCTCTCTACCTCCCTTTTCCACATTCGTACTCCGTGGGCGCCACAACACCCTCTCCACCCCACCCTCCTCCGCCTGCCACCGTCCGCCACCCCATCCACCGCCGTCCTCCTCCACCATGCCGGAGCTGATACCCCGACGCCGCCGTCCATTACAAGAGATCGACCTCTCTCATCCATGGCTTCGGACCGGGATCCTTGCATCCCGTTCTCTCGCTTCATCCCCGCCGTCGTCCACCTTGCCGGCGCCGCTCCTACGACCGTCTCATCCACTGCGCCCCGCCGCCACCGTCTACCCTCCTAGATCTGCTTCCACGCTTCCGGCAGCCATCGCTACCGCAGCACCGTCAAATTCTCAGCAGATGCGTGCATGGCGCCGCACCAGAGGCGGTACTCTTTCGTATCTGCTCAACTTATTTATCGCAGCAAGAAAATAGATCGCCACTGCTTTACTCTGATTTCTTGTCTTGGTTGCGAAGTTTCCTTTGTCCGGTTTGCACCTTCAGATCCGCCATGGCACACTCAGCGCCATACTCGCAATGCTTATGGGTTTCCCCTTTTATATTCCACACTAGTTAAATCACAGTAGACTAAATTTCAAAATTGGGTCAGTCGATTTTTCAGAGCTCGCCGGAGTTCGCCGGTGCGATCGAAGGGGCTCGGGTGGGGACGGTGGTTGTGGGGGGCGGTGGTGGGGCTTCGTCAAACAAAGAAAACTCGATGCGGGTGGGGGCGGGGGTGGGGGTGGCGGAGGAACACAGGCGGTGGAGCCGGCGGCCCGTGCGGTGTTCTGTATGGGAAGCATAGTATGTTCCTTGTTAGGAAGGGGAGCAGGGACATCTGCAGTCAACAGCTGATAGAGCTGGCATGTACGTGATCGATAGGCTTTCAATTACTAGCGGCAATACAACACCATAATTTCCAGCCAGTTCCACTTTCCCGATTTATATATCCTAGTTATGGTGTACCCCTGTTATGTACACTATGATCTGCCTAGTTGTTGTGTGCTCTTGTTGTCATGGTCTGGCAATAAACTCTCTATATAGTATATTATGAACCTATCATCTGCCAACTATCCTTACTTCTGGAGCCTATTTTTTGTGTACTTGTGCCAGATTATATAAATGCACACACCATATTACAGCACACATGAGCTCTCTCATCAGAATCCTGTGATAGCACACAAGTGTTTACAGGGGCGCCCCTATATTAGAATATCATCTGCATTACAAAGATAATCTCACAACTATTTATGTTTTCATGGTTCTCAGATATTATACGCAATTACAGTGAATATCAGAATCCGCGCATCAGAAGAATATTGTGGAACACTGCAATGACTTACAAAATTGGCAGCAAGGCATTGAGTGCCATTCTGGAAGCAATGAAACTCATACGCTCCCCACTTGTTGATTCTTGTTCAGAATATCATCCTAATGACTATTCTAACCTCGATGAGTCAAAGGCAGATGGCCTGTCCTGTTCACCCATCAAGGTAAATGTTCTAATTTGGCAAGGTTTTATTGATTGCGTGTATCTTGCATATGTTGTCTTGCATTTCTTCTACTTTGTTGCACCGCCATCTTCTTAGTTTACTCATCATATATGTCGAGATGCCATGCCCATCCATTATCAATACATATTCCATCTGTCATCATACCATGTTTTTCCACTCAAATGATGTTCTTGTGCATCAGACATCAAAAAGGAAGAGGGTGATTGCTGAACTTGAAGGAGCACCAGCAAAGTCCTTGAAAAACGTGGTGGTGCCGGAGAAATCAGACAACACCCCACTTATATTGGCTGTACAACCAGTGACACAAAATGTAGGACCGACTCCAGCAGACTGTACCCATACTTCACTGGCCACACCACTAGCCCCACCACACAGGACCTGCACTCCAGCAAAAGGTATACCGATTTCATTTGCCATAGCACCAGTTGTACCACAGAAAAATCCCACTCCAGCAAAAAGTACAGCAAGTCCACCGGCCGAAGACCTATCCCAACTGCAGAGATGGCCAATTCCTGCAGATTGGAACCCCATTCCATTTATTCCCAGTTTAAAAGACAATGCTTTCAATGTTGTTAGGGACTACGTGCATATATTCCCATCATGGGAAGATTATTGTGAAGACAAACACCATTTTCACATCTTCCTGTCCAACTTACGTGTAAGTGCTATTATTCATGGTTATTATTTTCCTGTTTTCTGCTGATTGAACACATCAATGATTTACATTACATTGTTGTAACTAGGAGAGGGGCAATCTGGATAGTCATGACGAGCAAAGCTTGCTTGTGCTTTTCAAGGAAGCATTTCAGCAGTATCGGTGTTACCTTAGGAAATCACACTTTGATGGCAAGTCTATAAAGAATTTCCGGTGAAGTCTCCTGTGCTAAATTTAGAAGACATTGAACGGAAAAACCTTGTTATGCACTGGTCTCGTTCCCAGGATGAGGTACTTTCTATGAAATCACATGACAATTTGAACTTCTACTTTTCTGCATGTGCCTTACGGATCTTTTTTGCAGGAAATCTGCTCGAAGAAGAATTCCAGTTTGACAAGAATGACAGGATATCGCAAATATGCTGCCCACTGCTTTGCTCTTGTTAGTACCTGTTGTCCTGTATCACTATACTTGCATACATACCTGGTTCATTATGTGACAGCAGTATGCATGAAAGCTTGCTTATCAATTGTTCGCTCCAAATTATCTGATCTGTATGAATGGTTACATTAGTGTAGAATATATCCAATGCCAATGTTTTTTAGCTCTGCATTGTTCTTGTAAGTATATGTTGTCCTTTATCAGTGTACTTATAATGAAACGTAGTTGTTCATGTACCATCACTCTGCAGCTTATTTTCCTTTGCCCTCCATTTTCTACACATCAGATCTATATTTACTCTTACCATAAGGTTGGTACTAAAGAAGTTTAGCTGTGCATTGCTCTTGGCTGTACCTTTTGCCTGTATCGCTGCACTTACATTTATAGCTATTTTTTCGTATATTATCCGATCTATATTTACTCTTAACAAAATATAGAATAAAGGAAATGCTTTTGAAGAAGATTCTATGGTAAACTTCTTGAATTGCCCCGCCCCATTAGCATGGACAAGGCCTTTATAGAGCCTGTCTTCACCAATAATGTAAGTTTGTCCATCTCAAGCCTTCAAACTTTGTTGTATATATTTGGTTAGGCATGACTGCAATAGCTTTTTATTTGTGGTGTTTGCATCAAATTGCTTGTTTAAAGTTTATTATATGTAGTTCATAAACAAAAGTTTGTCCTTTCTCAATTTAAGTTTTTAGTTGTACAACCAAGTTCCTTATTCATACCATGTAAATTAAACTATACAGAGCAAGTGATCTTCTTTTGCACTGCATGTATGCTTCTGTTCTTCATCCGTAATCCAGTGGTGTGGTGAACCTACCCACTACAGCACAATGTCATATTCTGCAATGTCTTAACTATGAACAATGTCATATCATTCTACTATTATTTAAACCGTCTCTTTATTTGCCAATCTAAAATGGTATAAATTGACAGCACACTAACCATTGATACTTATGAGTTCTTGATCTGTAATCCAGTGGTGTCGTGAAGCTGCCAACTCCTTCACAATGTCATTTCCTTCCATGTCTTGACCTGAACAATATCATATTGTGTTAATGCAAATTTAAAGTGTGTCACTTTATTCGTTAGTAAGAATTGTGATGAATTGTCAGCACTGATACTTTTATGTGCAAAACCTGTCATCTGTCTGCTTGTTTATCTTTCAGAGTGAGGAAGATATAAGTGTTGAACAGCGCTGTCTCATCATCTTGCTCAGCTGCTTGCGCTACAGCTCCCCAGCAGGGCTAACCTTTCTTGAACTCTATTGAAGTGCTGTCGGTTTTGTATATTATTTTGTCGGCATGTTTATTTGCACTGGTGGCGATCTTTGATGCCCAGTGTATGTAATCTGCTGTTTGCTTGTGCTTTATTATCATAGTGGTGAACTTTGATGCCCAGTGGATGTAATATGCCGTAATTTCTTTATTGTATAGTCTAGGTTTTTTCTTATTCACGATGCTGCAGTTATTTTACTGTATATATATCATGTCTTCGCAGTAAACCGGCCAAACCGTAAAATTACTGTACATAATCGGGCCGTCATGCAATCACGATGTAGGTTGGGCCTGAAATGTGCCGAACAGCTCATGGGCCGACAGCAGCCCGAAATGAACCCCGGCCCATGATTGTGCGAATCAAATCACGGGTTTTTAACTGGCCAAAAAATTGTCTCCGTCCTTGTTTGGCCCAATCAGATATCGGTTGCGAGCAGCCCGGATGCAAACCGGGCCGTAGTTAGGCCCAACTATATGACGGGCTTTTAACAGGCTGAAATTAATATAGGGCCAAAATGTTAAACGGGCCCTTAACAGGGCAAAACTAATATCAGGCCGAATTACTAAGTGGACCCAAAAGCATAGTGTGCAGTTGACGGGCCGAATCTGATATGGGCCATAATTGAGCCCAAAGCCTCTTAAAGGGCCGGACCTGATCTGGGCCGTAATTTGGCCTAGAACATGGTAGGCCTTTAACGGGCCGCATCTCATATGGGCCACTATTGGGCCCGGAGCGTGGTAGGCCATTAATGGACCGGATCAAATATGGGCCGGCATTTGGCCCAAAACATGGCAGGCAGTTAATGGGCCGGCCTACTAGGGTCCTCAAAATCTTGTGGGCCTACAGCTGGGCCGGCCCATTAATGTCGGCGAAATCTCGTGGGCCTTTAGCTGGGCCGGCCCATTATGATCCGCAAGAATCTTGTGGGCCTTTACCTGGGCCGGCCCATTACGGCACACAAAAATCTTGTGGGCCTTTACCTGGGTCGGCCCATTATGGCCCGTAAAATCTTGTGGGCCTTTAGCTGGGCCAGCCCATTATGGTCCCCAAAATCTCGTGGGCCTTTAGATGGGCCGGCCCATTATGGTCCGCAAAATCTTGTGGGCCTTTAGTTGGGCCGGCCCATTTAAACTTGTTGGGCCATGCCACATGTCGACGTATCATAGGCGCCTTCTGTCCAGTGAGTGGATGACATCTGTCCCGACGATGAGCCGACATGTGTTTCCTCTAGCCAATGATGATTTTACACGTGGAAAATCCCCATTGGTCGGTTCTGTTAACAGGTTATCGGGTCCAAAACCCAACCCGATAGCTTAACGGCGTTCCGTTACGATGGATGCCACGTGTCGGTCACCCTTGACGAAAGCACTTCTGTCACACACGATTTATCATCATGGAAGTGGACACTTCCGTGATGATAATTTTGGTAATGTCATGGAACACTTCTACGACAGCACAGGTATGACTATCTTGATTCTGTCATAAATTTGTCATGGATGTACATGCATGACAAAAAACGTGACCTACTATGACAAACACGTATCATCACAGAAGTGTTTTTTTTGTAGTGTGTGTAGTAGACATCAGGCCTTCCTCTGAATCCCCCCACACTTTGGCTTATGGCTCAAGACTTTTAGTGTGAAGCCGAAGGTGGTTGACAGGGAACAGGTGGAGTGGGGTGGTGTTGTAGTGAGCAAGCTTACAAACACTCTCTGGCCAAAAGTCTCTTTCACTGAAACCTCCAACCAATGGCAGCGAGAGTGGTTTTATGTCACGGAACCCTGTAGCACCAAGTGGGCAGCTATACCTGCGTTCCGTTCCGGCCCTCTGCCACAGCTTGCATCATGGATTAATGAGGGGTTGGACTGGCGATCAGTTGACGAAGTGCAAACTCTACAGAGCCGCATCCGAACCCTCCTTGAGAGAGACATCGATCTTGTCAACGTGATTCAAGTGATGCTAGTTCGCCGAATCCTGCCATGCCAGCGCAGGTCTCGCCACATGTGGGAGCTTAATCTAGAAGGACCACATACCCTCCAACACTTCTTCGGCACTACGCACGAAGGGATGTAGAAGCTGCTTTTCCGGAAGCGAAAACATTGGCCGGACACTACTGAGGACGCTGTCCTTGACTGCCACCGTCCGGATACCTCGGTAAGCACTTGTCTTCCGAACATTTTGTAGTTACACATACCGTAATATGGTACTAAGAAAACTATCTTCTTCCAAGGCAGGATAAAGAAAGCGGAACTAATCATGTGTCCGCCCCCTGCCCGAAGGCCCAACGAATCCTGTTTTAACAAGGATGCTGGCCCTGGTACCATACCAGATGCCTGCAGAAGGGGGCAAGGTGGAGAGGACCAAAGATGGCCTCCATCCCGAAGGTGCGTCAGACATTGTGTCCGGACGAATCAAGATCCCATCGCCCGAAGACAAAAATGAGGGGGAGGTCAACGCCTCTTCCCCCCATGGAAAGAAAAGGGCCGCCTCCGAAGATTGGGAGGAAAAGGCTCCTAAGCGAGGCAAGATGCCTCTATCGGGCATCCCAGTCTTGGAGGACATCGATGCGCAGTCTCATGATGAGGACAAGCCTAAGGCCAAATCGTAAGTAAACAAGGATGTTTTAGACCTGTCCCGTTCTTTTCCTTGTGATGCCTAGAATATATATTTTTTTGCAGTTCAGCACGCAGTCTTCTTCAACAATCCTCTTCCTCGGGGGACCTTCTCCCAGAGATGATGGAAAGTGAGACGCCTCCACCGGCCTCTCCGCCCCATAGGGTGGACGACTTCGGGGTGTCGTCGCAAAGGGTCTCCCCCGACCAACAGGCGGTGCAAGGGACGATGAAGATATTACCCAAAGGTGATACTTTGGTGGCCCAGGGTCCGGGGACCAGTAATGAAGGCCTTGAACAATCCGGTCTACAGTCGGATACGAATAAACGGATCCCTTCAAAGGGTGGCCGTACTCCTACAGCAGCCTCCAGAGATCCAGAGGCGCCGGATATACTGACTAACATGCTGCAGCAAGCGTCCGTCTCAAAGGAACATCGCAATTGATGGGCACGATGGTTGAAAAGGTCCTGTCCGCGAAGCGCGGATTGAATGAGGCCTTTGTGGGCCTACTGAGAGGTTTCGAGGTTTGTACTGTAATATGTTCAATTGTGTTTTATTCACGAAATGCACCTGTGTATGGATAGTAGCCCCTGAGACTCTGATTGGCTTCCCGAGGGAGGCAATCAGAGGATCAAAAGAAATGCCCAGGGACTGACCTGATTAATTGGAACACATGTTGTTTCTCCCCTGACGACTGCTCGGACTACGGATATTGTCGAGCTGCAGTGGAAGCTTGATGTGGCAGGGGATTGATATGTCTCCGTCGTATCTACTTTTCCAAACACTTGTGCCCTTGTTTTGGACTCTAACTTGCATGATTTGAATGGAACTAACCCGGACTGACGCTGTTTTTAGCAGAATTGCCATGGTGTTATTTTTGTGCAGAAATAAAAGTTCTCGGAATGACCTGAAAATCAATGGAGCATTATTCTGGAACATATAATGAACATTGGAAGGAAGATCCACGTCAAGGGGTGTCCCACCTGTCCACGAGGGTGGGGGGCGCGCCCCCCTTCCTTGTGGGCCACCTGACGCTCCACCGACCTCAACCTGGACTCCATATATTCACTTCCGGGGAGAAAAAACCACAGAAGAAGGATTCGTCGCATTTTACGATACGGAGCCGCCGCCAAGCCCTAAACTCTCTCGGGAGGGCTGATCTGGAGTCCGTTCGGGGCTCCGGAGAGGGGAATCCGTCGCCATCGTTATCATCAACCATCCTCCATCACCAATTTCATTATGCTCACTGCCGTGCGTGAGTAATTCCATCGTAGGCTTGCTGGACGGTGATGGGTTGGATGAGATTTATCATGTAAACGAGTTAGTTTTGTTAGGGTTTGATCCCTAGTATCCACTATGTTCTGAGATTGATGTTGCTATGACTTTGCTATGCTTAATGCTTGTCACTAGGGCCCGAGTGCCATGATTTTAGATCTAAACCTATTATGTTTTCATCAATATATGAGAGTTCTTGATCCTATCTTGCAAGTCTATAGTCACCTATTATGTGTTATGATCCATTAACCCTGAAGTGACAATAATCGGGATACTTACCGATGATGACCGTAGTTTGAGGAGTTCATGTATTCACTATGTGTTAATGCTTTGGTCCGGTACTCTATTAAAAGGAGGCCTTAATATCCCTTAGTTTCCGCTAGGACCCCGCTGCCACGGGAGGGTAGGACAAAAGATGGCATGCAAGTTCTTTTCCATAAGCACGTATGACTATATTCGGAATACATGCCTACATTACATTGATGAACCAGAGCTAGTTCTGTGTCACCCTAGGTTATTACTATTACATGATCGATCACATCTAGCATAATTCTCTATCACCGATCCATTGCCTACGAGCTTTCCATATATTGTTCTTCGCTTATTTACTTTTCCGTTGCTATTGTTATCATCACTACAAAACACCAAAAATATTACTTTTGCTACTGTTACCTTTTGCTATCGTTACCACTGCTATCATATTACTTTGCTACTAAACACTTTGCTGCAGATATTAAGTTTCCAGGTTTGGTTGAATTGACAACTCAGCTGCTAATACTTGAGAATATTCTTTGCCTCCCCTTGTGTCGAATCAATAAATTTGGGTTGAATACTCTACCCTCGAAAACTGTTGCGATCCCCTATACTTGTGGGTTATCAAGACTATTTTCTGGTGCCGTTGCCGGGGAGCATAGCTCTATTCTTTGAGTCACTTGGGATTTATATCTGCTTATCATTATGAAGAACTTAAAAGACGCTAAAACAAAAATTTATCCC
This sequence comes from Triticum urartu, assembly GCF_003073215.2. NCBI lineage: Eukaryota > Viridiplantae > Streptophyta > Magnoliopsida > Poales > Poaceae > Triticum > Triticum urartu. The sequence continues at coordinate 297,649,501 of NC_053022.1, forward strand.
TCAACTACGAGGGGAGGTAAGGAACTGCTATCTAGCTCTGCACTTGATTCACCTTCTATTTTGAGTAAGCTTGCGACACCTAAACCTGCTTCTGCTATTAATTTTGATATGTCACATGTTATTGATGATGCCACTTCTGCTATGCATGATACTTATGATGAAACTACTTCTATGCTTGATACTACTGTGCCACTTGGTGAATTTCTTGATGAACAACTTTCTAGGACTAGAGAGAATGAAATTATTGAAACTGATAATATTGATGAAAGTGATGATGAAGACTCCCCCCTTGATATGAATTACCTGTTGTGCCTGAGGGCTATGTTATTGATGAAGAAACTGCTAGAGATTTTCTTGCTTGCAATGATAGGAGTGATCTTAAGAAATTATTAGCTAAGCTGAAACAAAAAACTCTGAATGGTAGAATGAAATATGATCCTGCTTATGCTACTTCACATATCTTTTTTACTAATAAGGATTATGATTTCTCTGTTGATCCTGAGATAATTACTTTAGTTGAATATGATCCTTTCTATGGTTATGAATCTGAAACTGTTGTGGCACATCTTACTAAATTAAATGATATAGCCACCCTATTCACTAAAGATGAGAAAACTCACTACTATTATATCCTTAAGATATTTCTGTTCTCATTAAAGGGTGATGCTAAGATATGGTTTAATTCTCTTGATCCTAGTTGTGTGCGTAGTCCCCAGGATATGATTTATTACTTCTCTGCTAAATGTTTCCCCGCTCATAAGAAACAAGCTTCTTGAAGGGAAATATATAACTTTGTGCAAATTGAAGAACAGAGTCTCCCACAAGCTTGGGGGAGGCTTCTCCAATTACTTAATGCTTTGCCTGATCACCCTCTTAAGAAAAATGAAATACTTGATATCTTTTATAATGGACTAACCGATGCTTCCAGAGACCACCTGGATAGTTGTGCTGGTTGTGTTTTCAGGGGAAGAACACCAGATGAAGCTGAAATTCTATTGAATAATATGTTGAAAAATGAAAATAATTGGACACTTCCTGATCTAATTCCTGAACCAACTCCTAAGCCAATTCCGAAGAAGAGGGGTATTCTGTTTCTCAGTCCTGAAGATATGCAAGAGGCAAAGAAATCTATGAAAGAAAAAGGTATTAAAGCTGAAGATGTTAAGAATTTACCTCCTATCGAAGAAATACATGGTCTTAATTTACCGCCTGTTGAAGAAACATATGGTCTTGATAACCCGACACAAGTAGTAAAGGTAAATTCTCTCTATAGATATGATAGAGCTGAAATCCCATTTACTAAGTTTGCTAGCCCATACTTGGATGAGTTTGATGACTTTATGGTTAAGCAAGAAAACTTCAATGCTTATTTTGGTAGAGAATTAAAACGCAATGCTGATATGCTAGAACACTTGGGTGATTATATGGCTAATGTTAAAGGTGAACTTAAACTTATTAGTAAACATGCTTCTATGGTTACCACTCAAGTAGAACAAGTACTTAAAGCTCAGAATGATTTGCTCAATGAATTAAATAGTAAGAAAAATGATAATGCTGTTAGAATTATGACTAGAGGTGGTAAAATGACTCAGGAACCTTTGTATCCTGAAGGCCATCCTAAGAGAATTGAGCAAGATTCTCAGAGAAATATTATTGATGCACCTAGTCCTTCTAACAGGAAGAAAAAGAAAACTGATAGGACTTTGCATGCTTCTAGTGAACCTGTTGATGATACACCTGAGAATCCCAATGATATTTCTATTTCTGATGCTGAAACACAATCTGGTAATGAACATGAACCTAGTGATAATGTTAATGATGATGTTCATGTTGATGCTCAACCTAGCAATATCAATGATGTAAATATTGAACCTGTTGTTGATCTTGATAACCCACAATCAGAGAATCAACGTTATGATAAGAGAGACTTTGTTGCTAGGAAGCACGGTAAGGAAAGAGAACCATGGGTTCAGAAACCCATGCCTTTTCCTCCTAAACCATCCAAGAAAAAGGATGATGAGGATTTTCAGCGCTTTGCTGAAATGATTAGACCTATCTTTTTGCGTATGCGTTTGACTAATATGCTCAAAATGAATCCTTATGCTAAGTATATGAAAGAAATTGTTACTAATAAAAGAAAGATACCGGAAGCTAAAATTTCCACCATGCTTGCTAATTATACTTTTAAAGGTGGAATACCTAAGAAACTAGGAGATCCCGGAGTACCAACTATACCATGCTCCATTAAAAGAAACTATTCTTAAACTGCTTTATGTGATCTTGGAGCCGCTGTTAGTGTTATGCCTCTCTCTTTATATCGTAGACTTTATTTGAATAAGTTGACACCTACTGAAATATCTTTGTAGATGGCTGATAAATCAACTACTATGCATGTCGGTATTTGTGAGGATGTGCCTGTTGTGGTTGCAAACGTTACTATTTTAACAGACTTTGTTATTCTTGATATTCCCGAGGACGATAGTATGTCTATTATTCTTGGAAGACCCTTTTTGAATACTACAGGGGATGTTATTGATTGCACCAAAGGCAATGTCATTTTTCATGTTAATGGCAATGAGCATACAGTACATTTTTGGAGGAAACAACCTCAAGTTCATAGTATAAACTCCATTGGAAAAATTCCATCGATTATTTTTGGAGGTTTTGAATTTCCTCTTCCTACTGTCAAGAAGAAATATGATATTCTTATTGTTGGGCATGTGCATATCCCTGTTGAGGTAACCTAGTGTTATTCGGAAATTCTCCGGTTCCATGTTATTCGGAATGAGTTTGTTAACAAGACCCGATCAACCTTGTTAGTGGATTCCTTTTGATGAGCATGAGATGGATGAATTTAGAAAACACAACTCCCTGTACCCTCTTTTTACTTTCTTTTATTTATATTAAATAAAGGAAAAATTAGTAATTTCTGTCTGTTTTCTAAATTATCCATGCAATAAAAAAATACCCCGAAAATAAAAGTTCTCCAAATGCCCTAGAAAAAATTAGTAATTTCTGTCTTTTTTTCTAGAATATTTTAGAATATCCGGCACTCAGAACACACCAGGGGGAGCAAGCACCTGGCCACGAGGGTGGAGGGCGCGCCCCCTGCCTCGTGGGCCCACAGTGGCTCCCCTCCACTTATTCCAGCTACCACGCATTCCTTCTTCCTCCCACAAACACCACTAACCAGCTCAAACCCGAGTCCAAGCTCATTTTGCTGCCATTTTCGATCTCCTTGCTCAAAGGACCTCTCACAAAACTGCTTTGGGGGATTGTTCCTTGGTTTGTGACTCCTCCAATGGTCCAATTAGTTTTTGTTCTAGTGCTTTATTCATTGCATATTTTTGCTGCTTAGGTGACCCTGTTCTTGAGCTTGCATGTCAAATTTATATGGTTAAAAGTAGTTTTGATGCATGATATTGCCTCTAGGCACTTGTAGGAGTAGTTTCTATCAATATTGTTGAGTTTGGTTCACTTTTATTTTGAAGTTACTAAAAATTTCAGAAATTTTCAGAAAAAGATGAAGAGATTCTTGAGGGGCTCATCAAGCCGAAGCTCGAAGGATAAGCAAAGTGAGGAGGATAAGGGGCACAAGTATAATCTCCCTCCCACCGCGGAAGTTCGGCCGTGTGAATGGCCTTGTGATAATTTCTTGAGAGCAGACGAGATTTTTGATGATTTCTATGAATTGGCTAAGAATGCAGGCCTCACCGCCTTCCTCCACGACCAACGCAAACATTATCTCTTACTCACCAATATCTTTGTGCAAAACTTTCATTTCCATGCTAGGAGATCACCACCTACGGTGGAATTTTATTTATATGATGAGCATAAGGAGATGTCACTTTATGATTTTTATTGGGTTTGTTTGATCCCTTTCAAGGGCAGTGTAGAGAAACCACATCGTGACAATGTGGATGGGTTTATTGATACCATTACTATAGGGGAAATGAGGAAGGTTTCCGACGAACGAATCACTAGCATACACTTTCCTGTTCTACGTTACTTTGCTATATTTGCTAGTAGATGCTTAATTGGGCGCGGAAACTATGGAAACCTGAGTGCCCATGATATTGTTATTTTGTGCCATGCCTTATTTCGTGATGATACAGTCAGCATGGGCGCTATTATTGCAAATCGGTTAAATCTTAACCGTACTAAGGGCCCCGTCCTTGGAGGCATCTTCGCCTCGCGCCTCGCTGCACATTTTAACATACGTATTAGGCATTATGAGAAGGAAGAGAAGTTGTTGCCTCCTGTTTATCTAGATTATAAGAGTATGGTAGCACATGATTTTATTGTGAAGAATAGGGAAAAGGAGCTTAAGTACAAATTAATATTTGGTAAAAATCATCCTGAGATTATTACCTTGCCTGCTCCTTCCTTGTTTGATTTATCTGCAGGCAAGTACCTTGTTCCGTTGGAGGCCATTCATGCCTACCAGAACCCTACATAGCTATAGAGCCAGAGTCGGAATCACAATTTGATCATCCACGACAGTCTGATTATCAGTGGGATCCAGAGGTGATTGCCAACCAGTGGCAATTCGAGGCTTCTTCACAGTACGGCCCCAACTATTACTTTGGATATCCGCCAGGCCAGCCGTGGCCATAGACCAACTTACGCCAAAAGCCTAAGCTTGGGGGAGTACGTATTTCTCACCGACATTACATTCACGTTCACACATTCATGCTAGGTGTCAGTGCTCATACTTTTTCATTGTAATATCCATGCTAGTTTATTTTCCTTTTTATGCTTTCTTCTTATGTGTTTAATAAACCTTAAGAAAAAAAAATTAGTTGTAGCTTTCATTTAGTTTACTTTCCATGCTTGTAGTAGTAACTAAAAATAAAACCCAAAAAGATTTCTTGTTCTTCTTTTGCTTGTTGGGAGCTTTCCCGTGTAAATAGTTTTATTTCTTTTCTTGTTCTTTGGGGTCGAGAGGAGAAGACCATAATTAAAATGTTATAGTGGCTCTTATATGCATTATTGTTGATCTGACAAAGAGCCCATATTACCTTGTCTTCTCTCTTGAATTGAATGCTTGCAGATTCCAGCTTAGTCCAATGCACATGCACTATTATTATTATCCACACTATTCGGTCGTGCAAGTGAAAGGCAATAATGATGTTTAGATGATGAACTTATTGAGATGAGAAAAGCCAGTATGAACTCGACCTCTCTTGTTTTTGTAAATATGATTAGTTCATCGTTCCTGATTCAGCCTATTATGAATAAACATGTTTGCAATGACAATTAGAGATTATAGTTGCTTATGCCATGCTTAATTAGCTAGGAGCTTATAATGGTTTACCTTGCGTGCCAACATGCTATTAAAATGGTTGTGATGTTGTATGATAGGGTGGTATCCTCTTTTGAACGATTCAAGTGGCTTGACTTGGCACATGTTCACACATGTAGTTGAAACAAAATCAACATATCCTCTACGATATTTATGTTCATGGTGCATTACATTGTAGCGACCCGACCTCAAACGGTCAAGCCTCCGTGTATCTATGCCATCCCTGGATCGGTATGCTCGCACACACAGTACATCAATGTATATATCAAAGTGCAATCACATGTATAAATAACATAAAACTGATATATAAACCTCATAAGTCTCAGTGGAAACAAACATAAGGGTGTGGAGTCCCATCAATGCCAACGGCAAGTTGAGTGTAGACTGTAACCCTACAACATAACTCTTACTCATCGTAGAAAATTCCTGCAACATAAGACGTTGCAGCCCTGTAGGTCAGTACATTGAATGTACTGGCAAGTCACATCATAAGAATAATGAACCTATTTGTACATGCAATTTGGCTGGTGGAAAGCTCTAAGTTTAGTTTTTGCATAAAGCAAGTTTTCCCCTAGAATAAAATATATTATTCTACCACTACAATACAACATAGGATGAGTTGGCAAACCCAACTCAATCCATTCCCAAAGTTTCATTTAAAACCCAACTGTTTAAATTAAGAGTGATGAGCTCTCCCAGCATTTCCACTACTAGATGCTCAAGTTATCCATAACCGGGGACATGGCTAATTGATTAGGTTTTAAAACTCTGCAGAGGTTTGCGCACTTTTCCCCACAAGACTCAATCTCCTCCCTTGAAATTCTCGCACTGCCTGGCGTTTGAGAACAGGATGATCAAGACATAGTCTTTCGAAAGTATTCCCCCTTAACCCACGGATAGGCCGGTACACCTACATCATTCTACATCTACTAGCCCATCCCGGAAGGGGTCACACTAACTACTCAACTAAGCCAGAGCCCATATTGGCTTGTGGCTGCACACGTAAGCTTCTGGACATGAGAATACGATTGATCTCTTTGAGCCTGGGCGGCCGACCACTAGTGGTGCACCACCATGGATTAACCATGCATGCTCCCACTGTACTTCGCCACCATTCAAACCAAATACCGCCCAGGTAGTTCATTTACAAGTCTAGGTCCTGATTACTACTTGGTCACTCATGCCTCACCATGTTCGCTTCCCAAACCACGCCTACATTTAGCGAGGCAAAAATAAACTTACACGATGGTGACTAGGATGTATAGATCAAACCTAGCTCAGTGAACTACTAGGTAACGACATAGCCATCTGGCAACAATAAATCCTACCATGCAATCCTACCACAAAAGGACTAAGTGCATCATATAAAACATAGGTAATTGAAAGAATGATCAAATGTGAAGTTGCCTTGATACTGGTAGTTCAATTCTAGAGATCGATAGTACTCGGCTTCAAACTTCGGACAGTCTATCGTCAATGTAAAATAACATACATAAGCAATCATTCCAGAGAGCAATAACATGCAACACAAAAGACTCGTAAAACCAAATGGAAAGCCAACACACATAACTTGCATGCAAATAATTCTAGGTGCTAACAATAAGTGACATAAGGTGCAAAACTGTGATGTGATCTATCGTGCATACTTGGCATAGTAATAAAACTATCATGGACAGATACTAATCCTGTGAGAAGTATAGTGACAATGGTCCAGGTGGTAGGGTTTGGCTACGGTGACACGGTGCAAAAAGAATCACATCAATCGGAGCTACGGTTTAGGAGATATGGCCATTTGAAGTTTGAATTCAAATCTAAATAAAGTTCAAATTTGAATCTGGAAAAAGTTTACAAACATGATGCTACTAGATAGATCTAATCATGAAGAAGAATTTGCCGCTGGTTTCATCGAATTTGGATCTACGGTTAAAAAGATACGGCTATCCGAAGTTCAGGGACTTGACTGTGAAAATTTTGTTCGCGACCAGGTCCCTGGCCACGTGGCGGGTTTCTAGTGGCTGAAAGTTGTTTGCTGCAGAAGCTTATACGGCGAACGACTTCTATCTAAGCAAAACAGCGACAACAACTAACTGAAACAAAAACCGATCGGTTTTTAACAAAACCCGTGGTTTCAGAAACCCGAGGTTAACTGATCTAATATTAAATAAAAAACTAAACAAATGAGGAGGGGGGCTCGCTTACGGTGACGACGACGAGGAATAGGGACGGCGGCGCTGGCTCGGGCGATGGACGGGGGTGCCTGCGGTGCTCTTCGACGGCGTTGAAGAAGACGAACGGGATGAGTGCGACAAGGGGGTCGCGGTGGTGGTGGCGGCGCGCGTCGGGGTGGCCGGGATGGGTAGAGCGAAGGGTGGCGGCTTCGTGCTTCGGCGAGGACGCAGGTCGTCGGGGCGGCTTCTCCAGCAAAACCTAGGGGTAACAAACATGTCAAACGGATGCGGTAGATCGAGAGAATGAGATTGACAGAGAGAGTGGAGGCCAGGGTGGTCTACGGGCAACAAGAACAACGACGAGGTCCTCCGGCTCCAGCGAGATCCAACTGACGAAGGCGGCGACTGTGATGAACGAGGGGGCGAGCGAAGTGGCAAAATAGATAGAGGGGCATCGGGGTCATTTATAGGCGCGAGGAGGGGCTGCGGAGTCGCAGGGATGATGCTTATCCCAAGAGCAATGGCGTTAGTGGTTGCGGGAGCGTTGGCGCGTGCTTATCTAGCGGGAGGTTAGGGACGAAGGGTTGCGGGCCCCACTAGCAGCGGCGGTGGGAGAGAGCGAACGAGGGAAGAGGGGCGCGGGCGAGCGAGGCGTAAGGCCTCGGGCGGCCTGGGGCGCTGCTGGGCCGGCTGGCTCTTGGGCCGAAGACCATGGGCCGGTTGGCGGGCGCGTGTGTGTTTTTGTTTTGTTTTTTTCTTCAGAAAGGAGACTCCAACAGAAGGAAATTAAACAAAAATTGTACATAGGCATATTATATACCAAAATGTTCATAACAATACGAAGAATAAGATGAACTATTTTTCAAGTTCAACTAACCACAAAAAACCATAAAAGTCAAACAATGCTACTATTGCATTAGAATCAATGAAAATCATTTTTTAAAATAGCAAAATGATTTCAAATTTATTTTCTCCTAATTTTCCATTGCAGGGAATCATTTTACCCTTATTTCCATCTATTTATTTTTAGGAGAAAAATAATTTGAATTAAAACTAAATAACTTCCAAGAGGATTTGAATTTGGAATTTCAAACGACTTCGAATGGAAAATGAGTTTCAAATAACTTCAAAGTGACTTTCAAATTATTTTTGTGAAACTTCCAACTCTCTTTCTTCAAATATGAAGAAGTCATTTTATGAACTCATTGAATTGCTTTCACAAAAGGTTCAGCCCAGACTTTAAATGATTTGAAATATTTCAAATGGAATTCAAATGAGTTAATAAAGTTTCTAAATTTGAAATATTTCAAATGGAATTCAAATCATTTTCAAACCCCTTTTCATTTCTTTAAATGGAATAAGTCATATTATCTTCACTCTAGGGTTTTGTGATGAGATGACTTTGAGTTCATGGAGATCAAGAAAAATGCAAGATGGAAGTTTTGGGGAAGTCCTTTTATTCCCTCTCATTCAACTTTCAAAAATAAAAAATTATATTTCCACTCAATTTCACACCATCAATCACACAACAAACAAACAAACAAACAAACAATCACAATTATGTATTTAATATAACATTCCAAAATTTAGAATTTTGGGATGTTACAAACTACCACCCTTAAAATGAATCTCGTCCTCGAGATTCGGAGAGGCTAGAAAGAAGGGTAAGTTTGGGGGTCTTCTTGAAAATCCATTCATCAACACAAGGTATGGGGTGCTGCCACCCTTAGAAGCAAGGCTATGGTTCTGAGAAAATTCATGTACTCCATCATTTGTGTTGACGGCGTCGGTCTTCTCATACTCCCTGGAGTAACTCTTTCTTTGAGGCTCTTTCGGTAGGGCATAACCTTTTCCTCAAAATCTTGAGTCCTTGCATCAAAATATGATCCTTCCGAGACTGGGTCTTCTTAGCTGTCAGGTCTGTCGCCAATGCTAAACAACTATCGAAAATCTCATGGTGGTCAACAATTATTGGTTCCTCCTGCAGGAAATGGGTCTGGGCTGAACCTCACCGCATAACCTACGACTGGCAACAGGTGCCTCTACAGGGTTTCCATCATCCTGCCATTCTAAGGCTTTTGGTTTATCGTGTCGACACTCTTCTAGAGTTTTAAGGCTCTCTGATTTTCCATCAACATATGATAGCTCATGATAGAAGTCTTCGGTATGGGGGGCAATCCATCCCGTACTTGAATCATTACCACATACGCAGATAGTAAATCATGTTTTCTAACACTTGGGCATCCTCACAAGCATTGCAGAACTTCTATTCTCCATGAATTGGGTCCAAATAAATCCATTGGTTCCGCAAGCCAAGCAAAATCTCTATCGCTTCTTCACAACTCTTGGGTTGATGTAACTTCCTATGGAACGTCTGCTGATGAAATCACAGCTTGCTTTCATAATTCTTCCCGCAACAAGGTTGAGCTTGTTCCTTTCTAAATCCTGGATCCTATGGGTTATGGCCCACTTCAATACTTGTATAACTTTAACCCATGCTTGGAGTTACTATTGTTCCAACATTACATCTCCTTTAAATCCAATAGTACTTCATTCCTTCATACTCTTGGGGTAACCATCATAACTAAAACCAAACTCCAACTCATTTGTCCAAACTCCACTCTATTGAATACATTTTCTTTTCCATTGGTCAAGCATTCACACAGGGTATTACCATTAAAAAAATGTACTAGTTCATCCATAATTCATATTCTCTTCATATCAAATCCTTTATTACATCCTTAACCACTACTCAAAAATCAAATTTCAGAAGTACTTTATTACAAATGTTGCCACCCACATAGTTTGGTATGGTCAAGCATTACTTCCATCTTTATTCATTTTCCCTAGTTGAAGATTCTTTAGTCCCACTGGAATTGTGCGATGTGATCCTTGAAATCATCGACCTTTTGCTTCATTGTGGTGGCCATGAGCTTCATCTCCATCATCTCTGCATGCACCTCCCTCAGGTATTCCTGAGTGTGACGGAGTCTTGCTTCTAGTATTTCTCCAATATGACGTATGGCTTCCATAGCAGCTTCACAAACAGAATCAAAGAATGTTGCTCGTGGTACTCGAGAAATGAAAAAGTATTGACCCATAGTCTTTGGGAAAACTCCCTTCACATGGTGGAGGTGTACCTCCACATACCAAAGTTCAACTCCCTTCTCCATGAAGGGATAACCCTTGTAGACTGCATCTCCTTCAAGATTAATATGCTTCATCATGTCCTTCAGGATTTTTGGGTAATCCTGATCACTAGTCGGGGTCATGATCATTTCTGGGCCCTTGAGAAAAGACTCGTAAAGGGTTGTCATCTGCAGGTATAAGATAGAAGGGGTACTCAGGATAATCATGTATTTCCTTGGGTGAAATGTGGTTATTTTTTTGGGGAAGGTTTGGGGTCAGCTTGTCCATGGGTTCAAGGTTTAAGTCTGGGTGACATAGTGTCGGTGTACTAGAGTAGGGGTACCCTAGTATCCCGAACTTGTGCACGGGCAGTCGCAGCATCCCGTGGCAAGGCTTGCCGCGGTGGCCGCCAAGACCCTCCGCGGCTACTTTGAAGACCATTCAAGAACAAAGTACTCAAACCAAGGCCCCGGCAAGAGGAGCTTGCCGGGAAGACCAACCAAGGCCCCGGCAAGAGGAGCTTGCCAGGAAGGCCAACCAAAGCCCCGGCGAGAGAAGCTGGCCGGGAAGAAGACAAGACCCCGGCAAGAGGAGCTTGTCGGGAAGGCCACTCAAGGCATACCAAGAAAGCTTGCCGTGACGCGCCGTGCGTCCCGGCAAGGCCCGGTGAGCGACAAGCTCCCGAACACGACAAGACGACGACCGCGGCAACGAGCTTGCCGCGGGAAAACCCCACTTCGCGCCCGCGCTCCAGCACACCTGCCAACGTGTCGCTCTGGGACCCTCCCAAGCACACATGGCAGGAGGCCGTGCTGCTAGGGGTGCGAGGTGGCAAGCAGGCGCTGACAAGATAACCATCGTGGCAAACGGTGGCGTCCCTAGCGGTCCCTTTCGGTACTGTCTAGGCGACACAGACGGGCAATTAATGCCCTTGTCCCCTGCCGCCAGGGTTAGGTATGATAGCACTGTAGCAGGTAGCTGTACCTACCACAGCACCTTTCCATTTTTGCCCTTTACCCCCGTTGCTATGTCGGTAACCCCTTGAGCCTATAAAAGGAGGCCCGTATGCAACGGGGAGGGGGGTTAGCCAGTTCGTCCGCCCATGCTCAGTCTTGCTAGCCGCCGGTGTGTACCATAGCACTCCGCGCTCCCGATCTAGAAATCAATACTAATCCACAAAGCAGGAGTAGGGTTTTACGCATCCGTGCGGCCCGAACCTGGGTAAATCGCTCGCGTGCTTCGCCTCGATCTGCTCTTTGCACGACCTCCGCCCCCGCCGAACCAAAAGGGACCCGGTCCACCGGTCCCATAGGTGCCCGTGGATCTAGCGGCCCCGGCATCTCTGGCGCGCCAGGTAGGGGGCGTCGAAGTTGTGTGAACCAGATCCGGCGTTCTTGCAAGCCAGATCTTCATCATCTTCATCAACATGCCGCCGAAGAAGAAAGTTTCGGAGGCAGCCGCTCCGTCCGTGCCGAGCCAGCCACCGCCGGAGCAAACGGTTGGTGGGGCAGGCGCCGGCGGAAGGACACGCGTCGACGAGGGAACTCATGGTGCTGCCAGGTCCCAGGGTAAGGCTGCGCTGCCCGTCGGCGGCGTAGCCGGCTCCCACAATGACCGGGCACACTCCAAGACCTCGGCGTCCGTGCATGCACCGCGCCCATCTCAGGAGGCGCGGGACCGGCAGCGTCATGGTACTCACAGTACCATGCGTTCGCTAGATCAAGATCGAGCCGGTGGATCTCGGAGCGCTCAGGACCACCATGCACGTTAACCTGCCGACGAGTAAGGGAGATAAGTTGCCAAAGTTTGAGCAATCAGGTTTTTTAAATCTTAAGTTATCTCCCTTGAACGACCGCGCTTTGTATGGAAAACCTATGCGCGGAGGAGCCAACTCGTAGCTAGCTGCGCCCTTGCGTTGTTTCGAGCTCGCTCAACAACATTAAGGGAGCTGCGGCTAGTTGCTTAACTAGCCGCGCCCTTGCATTGTTTCGAGCCTGCTCAACAACGTAAGTGAGCTGCGACTAGTTGCTTAACTAGCCGCGCCCTTACTTTGCTTCGAGCCCGCTCAGCAACTTAAGTGAGCTGCAGCTAGTCGCGACAAGGTTCCTTGTCGGTAGTGGCACCGCCAGCAGGCTGCTGACGTCCCGCACTCAGCGCTCGCGGCCCAGGTGCCTGCACCGACAAGTTCCCTAAAAGCGTAGGGTAAAAGCATGCAAAGCAAAGAGTCAAGTAAAGGGAATAACGTTGCAATCATTCCAACAAGTTGGCGCCGAAGTGGGAAGGCCCTTACCGGGTGAAATGAGTCACTAGGCTTGGCACTGTCCGCCTTGAGACCGAAGGTGGCATTCCGGTGAGCAACTCCTGGAACATCGAGCCTCTTCGTAAGTTTTACCCGTAAGGCGCGGTTGTCGGACCCTGTCCGGCAACCACCCTTTTGTAGAAGTCTTGCCGCTGTTGCATGTGATCCTTCGTACAAAACCGGGCGCAGATCCTGTGCATAAGTAAAGCCCATGTGCTCCACACATTTTGTCAATTTTATGCTTTCTATCTGCTGGCATATATGATCTGACACTTTGTGCAGCACCTACTCCACGGTAAGCGATAACGAGCCATAAGGCTCTATATCTTTATTTTCTCTTCTTTCTTTTCTCTCAAGGAAAGAAAAGTTCCCTCGCCCACAAGTTTGCCGGCGTGGAAAGGAGGAGATGATGATATGGGCCAGGCGTCGTCCAAGAAAGTTTCACCTTGCCGGGGAGCAAACAACAGAAAAGCTAAGTTGCCAAAGTTTGAGCAATCAATTTTTTTAAATTTTATGTTATCTCCCTTGAACGACCACACTTTGTATGGAAAACCCGTGCGCGGAGGAGCCAACTCGTAGCTCGCTACGCCCTTGCATTGTTTCGAGCTCGCTCAACAACATTAAGGGAACTGCGGCTAGTTGCTTAACTAGCCGCGCCCTTGCATTGTTTCGAGCCTGCTCAACGACGTAAGTGAGCTGCAACTAGTTGCTTAACTAGTCGCGCCCTTACTTTGCTTCGAGCCCGCTCAGCAACTTAAGTGAGCCGCAGCTAGTTGCGACAAGGTTTCTTGCCAGTAGCGGCACCGCCAGCAGGCTGCTGACGTTCCGCACTCAGCGCTCGCGGCTCAGGTGCCTGCACCGGCAAGTTCCCTGAAAGCGTAGGGTAAAAGCATACAAAGCAAAGGGTCAAGTAGAGGGAATAACATTGCAATGGCTACCCAGAATCAAGTTATATTACAAAAATAGCTTATCGCAGCTCTGATAAATTGTTTTCATAACGAGGTAAACAGCGACAAGAAAAGAAGAAATGAGCGGCCTAATCTACGCGGTCGCCCTCGACCCGCTTGATCCCGCTCACCTAGTCCACAATGAGTGCGACAAGGGCCTTGAGCTCATCCAGATCAGCTTCTGGCGGCAAGGACCTGAGGATGTTGGTGAGGCGGAGGCCCGGATTGCGGAAGGCCACCTTCATCAACACTTTCTCGAGGGCTCCTGCGCAGATCTCACGCGACTCATCGGCCAGCTGCTTGGGGATCCTCTCCCGGAGCCACTGGAGGGCTGTCTCCACGCTCTTGAAGAACAGGACGAGCTTGGCGCTGGGCTGGAGGTTATCGTCGGAGGGATACCCGAGATCCTCCATCCCCAGCTGCGCCAGCTCCTTGTCGATGCCTGTGGCGGCATTCACAAGGCTCTCCGTCCAGAGCTCCACATTTCTCCTGAAGGCATTTTGGGTGGCGGCAATACTCTCCAGCAGTGCCTTGTCGGCCTTGATCTCCTCTTTCAAGGCCGCCTCCTGCCTCTTGGCGCCGTCCAGCGTCTCGGTCAAAGCGGTCAGCTTCAACTCAAGATCCGCGTTAGAATCCTTGGCGGCGCTGAGCTCTCTGCCCTTCGCGGAGAGATCGGCTTCTAGCTGCGCCACCTTCGTCTTCAATTCCTCCTTGGCAGCTTCGGCGGCGGCGGCGACGTCTTCTGCTTGTTTGAGGGCTCCGCCAAGTTTTTCCTCGCGCGCGGCAAGCTCCTCCTCGTGAGCGTCGAGGTTGACCTTCCACTGCGCCAGCTCGCCCTCCTCCGCGGCTAGCTTCACAGCGGCAAGTCGCTGCAGCTCGTCGGCTTCGGCCTTCTCGAGGAGAAAGGCCTTCCGCGCTTCAGCGAGCTGCTCCCGCTCCTCCGCCAGGGATCGGAGGGCTTCCCGGTGGAAACCCCCGAGCTCTTTTGTGCGCTTCTCAATGTCTGCTCCCGCCTTCGCGACAAGCGCCTCGCGGGACTCCAGCTTGGCTTGTCGCGCGCGGTAGAGCGACATCAACCTGCGCAGCAGCCGCTCTTCTTCGGGCTCGTTGCTGCTACTGCTTGGCGCGTCGACCAGCTTCAGCCCCGCGGAGGCGAGCACTTCTCCGTCGAAGATCTCCCCCTCGACCGGCGCCCTGGAGCTTGACGCCCAGGGGAGGTTGACGAAGACGCCTTCGCCGGCCTTCAAGTAAGCGCCCGGCTGGGGCTCCTCGGTGCTTGGCGCAGTGGCTTCGGCGGATGGGTCGGCGGTCGGTGTAGCTCCTGGCGCTCCTGCGGCCTCTGGGCCGTCAGCACGATCGCCAGATCCCTCGCCAGACGCCGCGGCGCCATCCTTGGCGGCCTCGGTGCCGGCAGAATCACCCGCGCCGGCTATACCCTCGGCGGCGACCTCGGTCTCCGTCTGCTCCGCGGCGGATGGGTCTGGCAGCCGGCAAGGGGAGAAGAGTCAAGCAAAGTCCAGCAAAAACTCATAAAGATCAAAAAAAGAAGGATCCAAGGGAAGTCTTGAAGCAAGGGGAGTACCTACACCAGGCTCTGCGGTCGCAGTCTCCGTCGTCGGGGGGCCGCATGCGCTATCCCTCCCCGGAGAACCCTCCCTCGCCGGAGACTTCTCCCTCACCGGGGAGCCTTCCATCGCCGGAGAATTTTCCCTTGTCGGGGAATTCTCCCTTGGCTCCTGGCGGGGCTGCTCGGCTCCTACACAAGTCAACAAGCAGATATCAGCAAAGGAAAGTACCCATGCGCGCCTCGCCGCGGAAAAATAATTCACACACTTACGCTGGGGGCTGCCATGGAGGAAAGTCGCCAGGTCCGGCAAGCTTGTCTCGGGCGCGCCGCCTGCTGTCGCAGTGGGCTCGTCCTCGACAACGAGCACCGTGGCCTTGGCTCTCTTCGCCGCTCTCTAGGCCAGAGTCCTAACAAGGGCAGATCCAGGGAAAAGCAAGTGAGAAACAAGACAAACAGCAAGATTTGAAGAAATGCAAGTACAACAAGAGAAGCTTACTCTTCTTCTTCTTCCTCGTCGGAGCTTAACACGGAGAAGTCGAAGCCCGGCGCCCGACACGAGGAGGCGGAGGAGAAACTTCCCTTGGCCGCTTGCCGGGAGCAGTGGCGGCGGTCTGAGATGACCCCGCTCCGGCTGTTGGCGCGGCGTGAGTAGCGGCAGGGGCTGAAGCGGTGGTCCGGCTAGACTCTGCTCCAGTTGCCGTCGTAGCATGAGGCGCTCCCGCGGAAACGGTGTTTGCTATGGTCGAGCGTGTCACGCGGCGTGGCGACTGTCGGCCCGCTTGCCGCTCCGCCACATCGCCAACCTTGCGGAGGCGCCTTCTTGGTGGGGCCGGAGGCTCTGCTTCTGGTGGGCCGTCTGAAGACGAGGTAGAAGAAGATTCGATTTGCAACGAGCCGCTCGTGTCCCTGGCGGGCTCGCTCGGCTCGGCGTCTTGCCCGGCAAGCCCCTTTTCGCCGGCAGGCTCCCCACGCTCGGCACGGCTTGCCGCTTCCGCTGCATCAGCCTCCGCCACAGTAAAACCGAACTCGCCTGCGGCTGCGGCTGCCGCTGCCTCTTCCATCCTGGTGGCGATGAGCGCCAACTCCGCATCCGTGGTATCGCGGGTGAGGCCGTCCTTCTCGTCGAGACGGATTGGCACTTCCACCAAGTCTTCGAAGAATTGCTGCACGACCTCGTCTGCAGGCTCCTGCCAAGTTGGCACAATCCCGTGCGAGTCGCACTCCGGCATTATTGCATGGATGCGATCGAGCTCGGAATTGTTGCACAAAGGCACGACGCCCCCTGGCAACCTGAACACCTCGGGATGCTGGGGGTCGTATTTGAACAGCTCCTGCAGCATCGCGTCGAGCTCCAGGACTGTGAAGTTGTAATTGAGGCCTGGCCGCAGCCTCATGATGTCTGCCGCGTTCTTGAACTCCCATGTGGGCCTCCCCCGTTCCTGCAGGGGGCGATGCGGCGGCGAAGGAAGTCTGCGCCAACAGCACCAACAGTAAGCCTGGCAAACCTCAGGCGCAGGATCCTGGTGACGGCAATCTTCAGCCTGGCGTCCTCCGGAGCCATATCGCTCCAATCGCCGCCGCGTGCTACTAGGGTTTTGCGCTGGGCGGTGAATGGCTGCGGATCCTCTTCGTCAATCCAGCACCAATCCGCTCTCCACTCCTCCCACTTGCCACGGAACTCTCCATCCAGATAGGTCTCTTTCTTGCCGGACCTTGAGATCCAGGTGATCCCGCCAGACAGAGGCTCTCCCCTCTCTACTCGGGGTATGAAGAAGTGGCGGAAGAGGGCTACGTTGGGAAGGACTCCGACAAAGTTTTCGCAGAGGTGTGCGAAAACTGCCATGGTCAGGATGGCATTGGGGGTGAAGTCAAGGAGATGGAATCCATAGGTGTTCATGATGTCGCAGAAGAAATCAGAGAAGGGCGGGCAGAGCCCGCAGTAGAAGAACAGAGCGAAGAAGGGATATCCGTTCGGAGCCTTCTTCCAAGCAATGGCGGGGAGTACCTTTGTGCGTGGATGCGCGCGTGTCTCCGCCGACCAGAAGAGGTAGTACTTCTCCTTTAGCTCCTTCGCGGCGAGCTTTGGGGGGAAAACTGCCCGCTCCTTCCGCAGCGCCGCGAGCCGCTGCGCCTCGGTCGACTTCACAGCCTTCCCCTTGTCGGCTTTCGGAGCCATGGCGGAAGCAGTGGAGGAGGCCGACGGCATTGGTGATGCTGGTGGCGATGGGGGGCGCTGCTCTCTCTCTCTGCTCTGGGAAGACGACGGAGCGGCGGAGGTTTCTGAGATTGGGAACGGCAACGGACGAATGTACGAACTGCCCCCATTTCCCCTGCTTATAAAGGGGGAGGGGGTGGACGTTCCGCATTTCCGAATAAAATAACCACCCACGACCTCTCCCACAACGCCGCATTCAACGCGTGCCGTTCGGGGAAGGCGCGGTGGAAGCGGAGAGATATGCAACGTGACCTAGGCCGCGCGTGCCCGTGCACTGTATTGGGCCTGGCCCAACAGCGCTCGGCACCGTGTCTGGCCCAGGCCCGGGGGCTCCTGTCGGTGTACTAGAGTAGGGGTACCCTAGTATCCCGAACTTGTGCACGGGCAGTCGCAGCATCCCGCGGCAAGGCTTGCCGCGGTGGCCGCCAAGACCCTCCGCGCCTACTTTGAAGACCATTCAAGAACAAAGTACTCAAACCAAGGCCCCGGCAAGAGGAGCTTGCCGGGAAGACCAACCAAGGCCCCGGCAAGAGGAGCTTGCCGGGAAGGCCAACCAAAGCCCCGGCGAGAGAAGCTGGCCGGGAAGAAGACAAGACCCCGGCAAGAGGAGCTTGTCGGGAAGGCCACTCAAGGCATACCAAGAAAGCTTGCCGCGACGCGCCGTGCGTCCCGGCAAGGCCCGGTGAGCGACAAGCTCCCGAACATGACAAGACGACGACCGCGGCAAGGAGCTTGCCGCGGGAAAACCCCACTTCGCGCCCGCGCTCCAGCACACCTGCCAATGTGTCGCTCTGGGACCCTCCCAAGCACACGTGGCAGGAGGCCGTGCTGCTAGGGGTGCGAGGTGGCAAGCAGGCGCTGATAAGATAACCATCGTGGCAAACGGTGGCGTCCCTAGCGGTCCCTTTCGGTACTGTCTAGGCGACACAGACGGGCAATTAATGCCCTTGTCCCCTGCCGCCAGGGTTAGGTATGATAGCACTGTAGCAGGTAGCTGTACCTACCACAGCACCTTTCCATTTTTGCCCTTTACCCCCGTTGCTATGTCGGTAACCCCTTGAGCATATAAAAGGAGGCCCGTATGCAACGGGGAGGGGGGTTAGCCAGTTCGTCCGCCCACGCTCGGTCTTGCTAGCCGCCGGTGTGTACCATAGCACTCCGCGCTCCCGAGCTAGAAATCAATACTAAGCCACAAAGCAGGAGTAGGGTTTTACGCATCCGTGCGGCCTGAACTTGGGTAAATTGCTCGCGTGCTTCGCCTCGATCTGCTCTTTGCGCGACCTCCGCCCCCGCCGAACCAAAAGGGACCCGGTCCGCCGGTCCCATAGGTGCCCGTCGATCTAGCGGCCCCTGCACATAGTGAGAGAGGCACTCACAAATAACAAGCAACTCATAACATCTCATATGAGATTCCAAACATATCAACTTTATTGCTTCACGAACTATTACAATTCCCATTTCATAACTCAACTCAACATCCCCAATGAAAATAAAAGCGTGTTCCACATTTATTACGTGCTTTATTCTAATATCAAGATCAAGCTTTCCTCGGGTCTGAACATTCTCTGGCAAAATGTCGTACTCCTTTGCAACGTAAACAAATGAGTTCAGACAAATCCAGGGGCTTCCTGGTGGTTATCTTGGCTCCCTGGGTTCTTGGCTTCCTTGCTGGGCATTTGCTAGCGTAATGACCTAAATCCATGCACCTATAACAAGTGATATGACTTAGGTCCTTTTCTGCAGAAATTGGGTTGTTAAGCGAATACATGCTCTTACTCTTCCTAGACTTCTTTGTTCCGATCAATTCTTCTATCTCTTGTGGATCAAACTCCACTTCTTCTGTCGGGAAGTCTCCCAGATACTCTTGGCTTTGCTTCGTGCAATACAGTGAAAAATCTCCTTCTTCTCCACATGAATAGCAAGCATTGGAGTCAAATCTGTTTGGTCTTTCTCCATCAGGGTCGTCAACATCTTCCTTCATCACAGGTTCTTTTAAACTTTCCCTGAGTGCTTCTTCCATTGCTTCCTTCTGCTGCTTGGTAATTTCTTGTACCTTGGGGTAAATATGACACTGGGTAGGGTAGTGCGTAGTTCCTTCACACAAGAAACAAGTAACCTTCATGGTTGGACATTCTTCAACTTGGTGATTTCCTTCACAATGAGGGCATCCATCCTTGTGTTCTTCATGGGTGTGTCCTATTTCTCCGCATATCTTGCAGGCACAAGGTTTCTTCATCGGGTTATCACCGTGCTTCCGGATAAGACAGGATCCCAACAGAGTCTTCTTCAATTCGTCCCAAGTTTTTGCTCCATTACATCCTTGTATGGCTTGATGCATTTTCCACCAGGTTGCAGCACTTTTTTTGAAGTACTGAAGAGCGTATTGAACCTCATACTTCCTTGCAACGAAATTGCTCCTGAAGTGATTCTCCATGTTTTGAATCCATAGCTCTACCTCCAACTGAGTGATTGGTCCAGAGAATACAAGTCCATCTTCATTCATCATCTGTTGGGTCCAAGGGTTTTGGGATGAGATAAGAGGGATAGAGAGAGATACACACAATACAAACAATATAGTTTTGTAAATGGTTTTATTTGTTGCTGTCGGAAAACACACACAAAAATATGATAGCTCACAAATCATCGCATCTAACGTGAGTATACAACAAGGGTTTGGTCTTATAAAGGTCATATAAATCTTGGAACTCGCGAGTGTCTTCAAATTCTTCAATTCTTCAGAGGCTTCGACTCTTGTAGCTTCAATTCTTCTAGTGTATGGTGAAGTCTGATATCTTGTACTTCTCGGAGTGGTCTCATTAGTTGATCCTCCATGTGGTCAAAGAGAAAAGGGGTATTGTCTAACTATTTGAGGTAAAAGGAAAGATTTGATAAAGCTCAGAAAAGAAGAGAGGTAAAGGATCTTTTTGAAAATAAATTTTTAGAGAAATCCTTTCCTAAGGGCTTTCCACTTTCTAAGGTCATGTCCTAAAGTCAACATGTGCTCTGATACCATCTCTGTAGTGACCCGACCTCAAACGGTCAAGCCTCTATGTATCTGTGCCATCCCTGGATCGGTATGCTGGCACACACAGTACATCAATGTATATATCAAAGTGCAATCACATGTATAAATAACATAAAACTAATATATATACCTCCTAAGTCTCAGCGGAAACAAACATAAGGGTGTGGAGTCCCATCAACGCCAACGGCAAGTTGAGTGTAGACCGTAACCCTACAACGTAACTCTTACTCGTCGTAGAAAATTCCTGCAACATAAGACGTTGCAGCCCTGTAGGTCAGTACATTGAATATACTGGCAAGTCACATCATAAGAATAATGAACCTATTTGTACATGCAATTTGGCTGGTGGAAAGCTCTAAGTTTAGTTTTTGCATAAAGCTAGTTTTTCCCTAGAATAAAAGATATTATTCTACCACTACAATACAACATAGGATGAGTTGGCAAACCCAACTCAATCCATTCCAAAATTTCATTTAAAACCCAACTGTTTAAATTAAGAGTGATGAGATCTCCCAGCATTTCCACTACTAGATGTTCAAGTTGTCCGTAACCGGGGACACGACTAACCGATTAGGTTTTCACACTCTGCAGAGGTTTGCGCACTTTTCCCCACAAGACGCGACCGCCTCCCTTGAAATTCTCGCACTGCATGGCCTTTGAGAATAGGATGACCGAGACATAGTCTTTTGAAAATATTCCCCCTTTACCCACGGATAGGCCGGTACACCTAAATCATTCTACATCTGCTAGCCCATCCCGGAAGGGGTCACACTAACTACTCAACTAAGCCAGAGCCCATATTGGCTTGTGGATGCACACGTAAGCTTCTAGACATGAGAATACGATTGATCTCTTTGAGCATTGGGGGCCGACCACTAGTGGTACACCACCATCGATTAACCATGCATGCTCCCACTATACTTCACCACCATTCAAACCAAATACCGCCCAGGTAGTTCATTTACAAGTCTTGGTCTTGATTACTACTTGGTCACTCATGCGTCACCATGTTCGCTTCCCAAACCACGTCTACATTTAGCGAGGCAAAAATAAACTTACACGATGGTGACAAGGATGTATAGATCAGACCTACCTCAATGAACTACTAGGTAATGGCATAGCCATCTGGCAACAATAAATCCTACCATGCAATCCTACCACAAAAGGACTAAGTGCATCATATAAAACATAGGTAATTGAAAGAATGATCAACTGTGAACTTGCCTTGATACTGGTAGTTGAATTCTAGAGATCGATAGTACTTGGCTTCGCACTTCGGATAGTCTATCGTCAAAGTAAAATAACATACATAAGAAATCATTCCAGAGAGCAATAACATGCAACACAAAAGACTCGTAAAACCAAATGGAAATCCACACACATAACTTGCATGCAAATAATTCTAGGTGCTAACAATAATGACATAAGGTGCAAAACCGTGATGTGATCTATCGTGCATACTTGGCATAGTAATAAAACTATCATCCACAGATACGAATCATGTGAGAAGTATAGTGACAATGGTCCAGGTGGTAGGGTTTGGCTACGGTGACACGGTGCAAAAAGAATCACATCAATCGGAGCTACGGTTTAGGAGATATGGCCATTTGAAGTTTGAATTCAAATCTGAATAAAGTTCAAATCTGAATCTGGAAAAATTTACAAACATGATGCTACTAGATAGATCTAATCATGATGAAGAATTTGCTGCTGGTTTCATCGAATTTTGATCTACGATTAAAAAGATACGGCTATCCGAAGTTCAGGAACTAATCTGAAAACTTAGGGACTTGACTATGAAAATTTTATTCACGACCAGGTCCCTGGCCACGTGGCGGGTTTCTAGTGGCTGAAAGTTGTTTACTTTAGAAGCTTATACGGCGAACGACTGCTATCTAAGCAAAACAACGGCAACGTCTAACTGGAACAAAAACCGATCAGTTTTTAACAAAACCCGTGGTTTCAGAAACCCGCAGTTAACCGATCTAATATTAAATAAACTGGAACAAAAACCGATCAGTTTTTAACAAAACCCGTGGTTTCAGAAACCCGCAGTTAACCGATCTAATATTAAATAAAAAACTAAACAAATGAGGAAGGGGGCTCGCTTACGGTGACGACGACGAGGAACAGGGACGGCGGCGCTGGCTCGGGCGATGGACGGGGCGGTGCCTGCGGTGCTCTTCGGCGACATTGAAGAAGACAAACGAGATGAGTGCGACAAGGGGGTCACGGTGGTGGTGGCGGCGCGCGTCGGGGTGGCCGGGACGGGTGGAGGGAAGGGCGGCGGCTTCGTGCTCCGGCGAGGACGCAGGTCATCGGGGCGGCGTCTCCGGTGAAACCTAGGGGCAATAAACATGTCAAACGGATGCGGTAGATCGAGAGAAGGAGATTGACAGAGAGAGTGGAGGCCGGGGTGGTCTACGGGCAACAAAAATGACGGCGAGGTCCTCCGGCTCCAGCGAGATCTAACTGACGAAGGTGGCGGCTGTGATGAGTGAGGGGGCGAGCGAAGTGGCAGAATCGAACGAGGGGCATCGGGGGCATTTATAGGCGCGAGGAGGGGCTGCGGAGTTGCGGGGATGATGCTTATCCCGAGAGCAATTGCGTCAGTGGTTGCGGGAGCGCGGGCGCGTGCTTATCTAGCAGGTTGAGAGGGAGGTTAGGGATGAAGGGTTGCGGGCCCCACTGGCAGCGGCGGTGGGAGAGAGCGAGCGAGGGAAGAGGGGTGCGGGCGAGCGAGGCGTAAGGCCTCTGGCAGCCTGGGGCGCTGCTAGGCCGGCTCGGTGCGCTGGCTGGCTCTTGGGCCGAAGACCATGGGCCGGTTGGCGGGCGCGTGTGCGTTTTTGTTTTGTTTTTTTCAGAAAGGAGACTCCAACAGAACTAAATTAAACAAAAACTCTACATAGCATATTATATACCAAAATGTTCATAACAATACCAAGAATAAGATGAACTATTTTTCAAGTTCAACTAACCACAAAAAACCATAAAAGTCAAACAATGCTACTATTGCATTAGAATCAATAAAAATCATTTTTTAAAATAGCAAAATGATTTCAAATTTATTTTCTCCTAATTTTCCATTGAAGGGAATCATTTTACCCTTATTTCCATCTATTTATTTTTAGGAGAAAAATAATTTGAATTAAAACTAAATAACTTCCAAGAGGATTTTAATTTGGAATTTGAAACGACTTCGACTGGAAAATGAGTTTCAAATAACTTCAAAGTGACTTCCAAATTATTTCTTTGAAACTTCCAACTCTCTTTCTTCAAATATGAAGAAGTCATTTTATGAACTCATTGAGTTGCTTAAAGTTTCTAAATTTGAAATATTTCAAATGGAATTCAAATCATTTTCAAACCCCTTTTTATTTCTTTAAATGGAAGGAGTCATATTATCTTCACTCTAGGGTTTTGTGATGAGATGACTTTGAGTTCATGGAGATTAAGAAAAATGCAAGATGAAAGTTTTGGGGAAGTCCTTTTATTCCCTCTCATTCAACTTTCAAAAAAAATTCTATTTCCACTCAATTTCACACCATCAATCACACAACAAACAAACAAATAATCACAATTATTTATTTAATATAACATTCCAAAATTTAGAATTTTGGGATGTTACATATATCCTACTCATGCTTGCATTCGGTGTTGATTAATTTTAATGCATGTTCATGACGGTTGTCGCTCTCTAGCTGGTCGCTTCCCAGTCTTTTGCTAGCCTTCACCTGTAGTAAGCGGGAATACTGCTTGTGGATCCAATTCCATAAACCCCAAAGTTATTCCATATGAGTCCACCATACCTACCTATATACGGTATCTACCTGTCGTTCCATGTAAATTTGTATGTGCCAAACTCTAAAGCTTCAAATAAATATCCTGCTTTGTATGCTCGAATAGCTCATGTATCAACTAGGGTTGTCTGTATCTTCCATGTTAGGCGAGTTATTGTCAAGAGGAGTGGATTCCGCTCCTCACTCACGAGAAAATGGCTGGTCACCGGGATGCCCAGTCCCATGCTCTGTGCAAATCAAATCAAAATAATTGCAAACAAAACTCCCCTGGGAGTCTTGTTAGTTGGAGGCACTCGTTGTTTCAAGCAAGCCATGGATTGATGCTTGTTGGTGGAGGGGGAGTATAAACTTTACCATTCTATTTGGGAACCGCCTATAATGTGTGTAGCATGGAAGATATCGCCATCTCTTGGTTGTTATGTTGACAATGAAAGTATACCGCTCAAAATATTATTCATATCTATTTCAAAACCGAGCTCTGGCACCTCTACAAATCCCTGCTTCCCTCTGCGAAGGGCCTATCTATTTACTTTGATGTTGAGTCATCATCCTCTTATTAAAAAGCACTAGTTGGAGAGCACCGCTGTCATTTGCATTCTTTACTGTTAGTTTACATTGAGTATGACTTGACTGGATCTCTTTTACCATGAATTACAATGTCTAGTAAGTCCTTGATCTTTAAAGGTGCTCTGCATTTATGTTTTGCTGTCTCAGAAAGGCTAGCGAGATACCATCTTGTTATATTATATCATGATTGTTTTGAGAAAGTGTTGTCATCCGAGATTTATTATTATTGCTCGCTAGTTGATTATGCTATTGATATGAGTAAACATGAGACCTAAATGTTATTGTGAATATGGTTAGTTCATAATCTTTGCTGAAAACTTGAATGCTGGCTTTACATATTTACAACAGCAAGAGCAAACAGAGTTTGTAAAAGTTTTTCTTTATCACTTTCAGTTTATCAACTGAATTGCTTGACGACAAGCAAAGGTTTAAGCTTGGGGGAGTTGATACGTCTCCATCGTATCTACTTTTCCAAACAGTTTTGCCCTTGTTTTGGACTCTAACTTGCATGATTTGAATGGAACTAACCCAGACTGACGCTGTTTTCAGCAGAATTGCCATGGTGTTATTTTTGTGCAGAAATAAAAGTTCTTGGAATGACCTGAAAATCAACAGAGCATTATTCTGGAACATATAATGAATATTGGAAGGAAGATCCACGTCAGGGGGTGTCCCACCTGTCCATGAGGGTGGGGGCGCGCCTGCCCCCCTGGGCGCGCCCCTTGCCTCATGGGCCCCCTGATGCTCCACCGACCTCAACCTGGACTCCGTATATTCACTTTCGGGGAGAAAAAACCAGAGAAGAAGGATTCATCGCGTTTTACGATACGGAGCCGCCGCCAAGCCCTAAACTCTCTCGGGAGGGCTGATCTGGAGCTCGTTCGGGCCCCCGGAGAGGGGAATCCGTCACCATCGTCATCATCAACCATCCTCCATCACCAATTTCATGATGCTCACCGCCATGCGTGAGTAATTCCATCGTAGGCTTGCTGGACGGTGATGGGTTGGATGAGATTTATCATGTAATCGAGTTAGTTTTGTTAGGGTTTGATCCCTAGTATCCACTATGTTCTGAGATTGATGTTGATATGACTTTGCTATGCTTAATGCTTGTCACTAGGGCCCGAGTGCCATGATTTTAGATCTGAACCTATTATGTTTTCATCAATATATGAGAGTTCTTGATCCTATCTTGCAAGTCTATAGTCACCTATTATGTGTTATGATCCGTTAACCCCAAAGTGACAATAATCGGGATACTTCCTAGTGATGACCGTAGTTTGAGGAGTTCATATATTCACTATGTGTTAATGCTTTGGTCTGGTACTCTATTAAAAGGAGGCCTTAATATCCCTTAGTTTGTGCTAGGACCCCGCTGCCACGGGAGGGTAGGACAAAAGATGCCATGCAGGTTCTTTTCCATAAGCACGTATGACTATATTCGGAATACATGCCTACATTATATTGATGAACTGGAGCTAGTTCTCTGTCATCCTAGGTTATGACTGTTACATGATCGATCGCATCTAGCATAATTCTCTATCACCGATCCATTGCCTACGAGCTTTCCATATATTGTTCTTCGCTTATTTACTTTTCCGTTGCTATTGTTATCATCACTACAAAACACCAAAAATATTACTTTTGCTACTGTTACCTTTTGCTATCGTTACCACTGCTATCATATTACTTTCCTACTGAACACTTTGCTGCAGATATTAAGTTTCCAGGTGTGGTTGAATTGACAGCTCAGCTGCTAATACTTGAGAATATTCTTTGCCTCCCCTTGTGTCGAATCAGTAAATTTGGGTTGAATACTCTACCCTCGAAAACTGTTGCGATCCCCTATACTTGTGGGTTATCAGGATTACATTGTGTTAATCAATAGGCATCTTGACGAGTCGCAAGGTATGTATACGGAGCAGTCCTTACACATACGTGTTTGTAATATAGGCGTGACGCTGAAAGTTGTATACTGGGATATGCATGGCTGCAGATGGTGCTGCTGCCGCTGAGATTTTTTAGGCGGAGCTGGCCTGGGCCAAGGAGCAAGCCCGGTTTAGTAATGCGGCTGCCGAAAAGGCGTCGGCTGAGCTAAAGGCCGAACAAGCTGCTCGGCGCCAAGACAAGGAGAAAATATCCACGATGGCGCTTGAACTAAAAAATGCTACTAGCCGCTGTGAATGTCTTGAGAAGGAGAATGAAGCCAAAATGGCTGAACTTGACAAGGCCTTGCGAGAGGCGATAGAAGTGCGGTCTGAATCCAGAGCAGCCCGTGAGGAGATCCGGCAAGCTAGGGAGATTGCGGCCGGTAAGCCCTTTTTTGCTTCAGACTAAGTTCGACGATCCGAACTATGCTCAGCTTAACCAAGTGTGGAGTTCTCCAGACGAGTTTTCAGACATGTCGAAGAGTTCTTCCGGTGCGGCGCAGTTTTACCAAGCGCAAGAGGGGTATACAACGGAGAAGCTTTTTTGGTCACAATTTGGCGCATCAAAGCGCCCTCTGTTGCTGAATGAATAGATGTCCCAATGGGCCGAGCTTCATAGGATATCCGGAGCTGCCATGAAGAACGTCATAATCCGGCTTCAGCCTCCTATTAGGATGTACGGGGGTGTTCGGAAAAGCATTTGATCACTCTTGACCCAACGTCTTGGTTCATGAAGGAGGTGAAAATGTGGCGAACCAGGCAATTAGACTATAGGGCATTAACACTTTCACTTAGCCATAGGAGTTTTATGGTGGGTCTATGATATAGGCCCTTGTACATACGCGACTTATTTTTAGTAAGATGCGTTGCAAAAAATTATCTGAGAAAGATCCTTCGTATGACACGGAGAGAATCGCTGAAGATTTCGATAAGTCGTCAAGTGGTTGACCAGCTCTCGCTGCATCATCACAGTCAGTTTTCGGCTTTCTCTACTAAGGTGCTTGACCAGATGAACCGGAAGCACAATCGTAGTAGTTTTCCCTTTACTACCCTAGCTGATAGAGCGAAACATAGGGTAGCAAGCACAAGAGCCGGGCAACCCAACTATTGACCGAAGACATGATTCAGAGCTGATGCATATAAGTCCAAATTCACGATGCCGAAGTATGCTATAAAGCTGTTCAGACTTGCCGGCAACTCATTTGTTCCCATACCGAGCTCCTGGCGGGTTATGCCGAGGTGTGTGTGTGCAAAACAACCATAGGAGCAAAAATTCGGATCGATTAGGAAATAGTCAATACCGGACACTGGTTACTTTTACTGGGAGCTGAGTGATATGCCAATTATTATATAGATAACAAAGCTGCGACTCTGGCTATTTGACACGCCAAGGGTCAAAGGCTGAGGAAAAAGGCACTTTACAGGCTCGGAATAGAGAGCGCGGTCTATAAAAAGTTATTTTGGACCTGCTCTCGCACGTCTGCGTCGCCTGTCTCGGTTAAGGGATTGCTTGACAGGAATAACCCTTGGGTGATTGTACGAACCCGAACTCTGGTAGAGTACTCGGGGTGACCGGACCTTGAGCTACCTGTAGAGGGAATAGTAAAAAGGAAAAGGGTAGTTAGAAAAGTAGGGGGGTTTATAGGCCCACCCTCATTGTGCTTCCGCCGATGCCCAGGGTATTTCAAGTGCATAATTATGTATGCGCGGTACCCACTTTGAAGGCATATTAGGCGAACGGTGGAAGCCGAATTGCTAGTCCAATATGGACATTGATCGGTCATGTTGAATGGAGTCCAGCGGCATGATGGCCGACATGATATGCGGCATGATAAGGCCGCTACGTAGTTCGGCTGAGGTAGCCGTAGTATGATCTCCTGTACGGAGGGAGTGTTCCGTGCGCTCACCTCTAGGGGTGTGTGTCACGTATACCATGTTTACTATTTTTGTGTCGAGGGGAAACTGCTTCTGACCCCTGTTGTTCGGTTGGTGAGCCCGTTCGTCGTCGCTATCATCGGGCGGCCTCTTCCCCTTATGTTCGGCATTTAACTTGCTGGCCTATTTGAAGACCCAACAGCTTCTGTTGGTGTGATTAGCTGGTTTAATGGGGCGGCCATGGATCTGGCAGGACCTATCCAATATTTTGTCTAAATTGGATGGCCCGTCTTTGTTTGCCGTAAATGGCTTTTTCCGTTGGCCGGGTTTGCGGCCGCTGAATCCAGCGTTGGCCGCTGTGTCCTATGTGCCCTCATTATTATTGCAACGTTTGTTTTTATTGCATCGTGGCTTTCCATTACTGTCCCACACTTTAGAGGTGCCCGAATCGCTGGCGCTATTGCTTCTACGGGCAAGCCAGCTGTCTTCTCCCGCGCAAAAGTGGGTCATCAGAGTGGTAAGGGCTGACATAGACTTCGGTTTTTCCTGACCGAGGTGGTGGGCAAGCCACTCGCCCCGGATGCTGTGTTTGAAGGCCACGAGGGCTTCCGCGTCCAGACAATCAACAATTTGGTTCCTTTTAACTAAAAACCTAGTCCAGAGCTTTCAGGCGGACTCTCCGGGCTGCTGGACAATGTGACTTAGGTCATCGGCATCTGGTGGCCGGACATATGTACCTTGAAAGTTATCGCGGAAGGCATCTTCCAACTCCTCCCAGCTGGCAATTGAGTTTTCAGGCAGACTGTTTAACCAGTGCTGAGCTGGTGCTTTGAGTTTTAACGGGAGGTATTTGATGGCATGAAGGTCATCTCCACAGGCCATGTGGATATGGAGAAGGAAATCCTCAATCCACACCGTGGGATCTGTAGTTCCATCGTATGATTCACTATTTACGGGTTTAAACCCTTCTGGGAACTCGTGACCCATTACTCTATCAGTGAAGCAAAGAGGGTGTGCGACGCCTCTATATCGGGCCGCATCGCGAGTAGCTCCAATGGAGTCCGCCTGCAGTTTTCGGCCCGGGTGTCGGTGTCAAAACCGGCGGATCTCGGGTAGGGGGTCCCAAACTGTGCGTCTAAGGCGGATGGTAACAGGAGGCAGGGAACATGATGTTTTACCCAGGTTTGGGCCCTCTTGATGGAGGTAAAACCCTACGTCCTGCTTGATTTATTCTTGATGATATGAGTATTACAAGAGTTGATCTACCACGAGATCGGAGAGGCTAAACCCTAGAAGCTAGCCTATGGTATGATTGTATGTTGTATATGATCTATCGACTAGCCTGACATCGGTTTATATAATGCACCAGAGGCCTAGGATAACAAGAGTCCTAGCCGAATACGCCGGTGGGGAGGAGTCCTTGTCTTGATCACCAAGTCTTGTGGAATCTTCCATGTATGCGGCAACTGTCCGAACTGGCCCATGAGTATACGGCCATGGGGGTCCTCGGCCCAATCTAACAGATCGGGAGACGACGTGGTGAGTACCCCCTAGTACAGGACACCATTAGTAGCCCCCTGAACCGGTCTTCAAGTTAGGGACGCTCCTCGATTCTTCCAAACTGTTCTTCATCTTCGGTTGTCGGTCTTGAAAACTGGTTCAACAAATCTTCTCATCTTCGATCTTGAGGATTGCCGAAATGCATTCGACGGGTTTACACGTCGGGTATCCGAGGAGCCCCTTTAAGTTTCCGGCCTTTATCAATGCCTTGTTATTTTTATGCCACACCTCGGGTTTGAAGTTGTTCCCGGGAGGCAATGTCCTCTTGCGTCCGAGCTCTAACACCGGACTGCATTCGAGGTATCTTTTGCAGTCGAGCACCAATGCCAGACTGCTTCCGAGCTCCTACGCCGGACTGTGTCCAAGCTCCAATGCCGGACTATATCCAAGATGTCATAGATCACCTTGGTCCAAAAAAGTTGAAGGAGTTTAGCCGAGCTTAATGCCGGAAATGCCCTCTATGGAGCCAGCCACTAGCGCCCGAGCTTTATGCCGGACTGCTTCCGAGGTGGTGCACCACCCCGACTATGGGCTGATTTTTTGTCAATATTTTTGATTGGTGCAATTTATTCTCTGCCGAGATATATAGCCAGTAGCCCTCAAGGTGTGTATCGGTTTAAAACCCGAGATGCACTTGAAGGATTACGTAAGACCGTTGATCCCAGTAGCCGCTGAGACTCAGGTTGATTTGCAAAATCGGCCTGAGGATCAAGTCCTAGCTTGGCAGAATACTTCGGGACACAAAAAGTGGCGTGCTCTGTCCTCGAGACTCAGGTTGGGTGCGGTCGACCAACCTGAGGATCAAAATCTCCTCGGCAACTGTATTGCACTTAAAATTTTCTGCATTGAACAGGCAATGCAGTAGCCCCCGAGACACTGGTCGGGTGGCAACACCAGATCAGGGGATCGATGTGCCCCTTCAATATGTTTAAATAATAAGCCCGAAGTCCAGTAGCCCCCGAGCCTTAATGCGGGCACGGGTGGCCGAATAAGGATCAGTATCCATAGTAAAATCACAAATTATGTGTAATGACTCTATGTATCCAAGTACTTTACGTCATTAATGCTCGGATCCGCATTGTAGAAAACTTTGTTGACCGACCATCGGCTTCAACCTCCTCAGCCAGTAGCCGAGGAGTGTTTGTCCTACTTTATAAAGCCTTTATGAGGGCAAAGATTTACGACAAACAAGGCAAATTGGCCATACGGTTTTATAAACAAAGGTACGCAGAGAGATATGTTATATCACTGTAGAACATAATAAATTTCTTCCAAAGAAAATAATCCCGCTATCGGTTCCTTTCTTTGGGTTGTCATGCTGAGCATGATCATGAAACCTCAGCTCTAATGTAAGAGCAAAATATTGAGGATTTAGTTTGGGAGGCCAGTTACTAGCCCCCGGTAGTGTTCAGCGACAGTCGAGGTCAAGCCGTAAAGTCTCCGGCCAATGTTATGAATGGCCAGTCATTTAACACCGTCATCGAATTACTGACCAGTTTACGCTTATTGTGACAGTCAGTTTTCGGCTTTCTCCACTGAGGTGCTTAACCATGTGAGCTGGAAGCACAATCGCAGTGGTTCTCCCTTTGCACACCTAGCCGAACAAAGCGGAACGTAGGAGGCAAGCGCAGGAGCCGGGCAACCCAACTATTGACCGAAGACACAATTCGAAACCAATGCATATATAGTGAGATCCGAGAATGTATTTGCCGAACCTATAAAGGTGTCCGACATTGCACTGCGAGACTTGTGCTAAAAACACACAAATAGTTAAAAAGTGTCATAGGCTTGGAAAACCAAAAAACGTCAGTGAAAACCTAACGTCCGAACAAGATCAAGTGTTCGGTGCCAATCCGAAAATTGGAAGAAAAAATTATGCTTGTGTCATGCATTAATATTACACATCCGATCTCAAGACTTCAAGCGGGTCAGCCTACGGCTGCAGCCTCCTATCCCGAAGGCGGAGTGCTTCTCGTTAGACCAGTTTAGCGAACTAAACTCGAGCGGTCACTAGAGAGAAAATGGGTTATCTGGCTATTGACCACACACTCACGTCAAAAAAGGAGCGATAGAAAAAGACTTTGCAACGACCAAGAAGAAAACACATTTACTATAAAATAGCTCATATAAATTTTAAGAGCCCCCAAGTGACTTGGGTAAAAGAATTTTATGTATAATGATTGTATGTACCGAAGTACTTATATCATATCTTTGTTCAACCAAACTTTAAACGCGTCTTAACCGACCGTTGGCTTCTCCCTCTTCGGTCAAGGACCGAAAAGTGTTATGTACTCCACCTATCAAGAATACGACAGTGTTTCCGATAACTAGGCGACCGGGCCATAAGGCTGTAACAGAAAAAGCGCGCTCAGGGAACTTATGCTATATTACATACGAAGTGTAAGAAGCATCTTCGAAGAAAATAGTACCCCCACCGATACCTTTCTTCGGTGCTCATTATTGCTATGAGACTTGTGCAATAGTTTTTTTGTACTCATGAGTTCCGTTGTGTGCCGACCATGATTGAAAACAATAAGAGCGCTAACTTTCGGCTTCACCTAGTCTGAGGTCAGAGCTCGGAGGACCCGGTCGTGACAATCGCAGAGGTGCTCCCTTTACTCCCTAGCTGAACAATCGGGAACATAGGGGTAAGCACAGGAGCCAGGCAACCCAGCTTACAAATCGCTTAAGTCAATATGGTGCATATTGTGGCGTAATACACGAACAAGGAACGAAGCCGTACAAGTATAATCATATGCTAGAGGAAAAGCTTCATAAAGGAAGCCCCCAATAAACGGGGTATTTGAATATGTGTGTCACGAACAAAGTTTGGACAAGGAAATTTTTTACAAGCAACTTTTTTCCAAAAAGGTATAATGCTTAGTCGAACCGAACACAAGTTAAAAATTAAAACTTTGAGCATGAAAGCGACTTAGCTGGTTAATGTGTTCGGCATTGATGATGCGGTCCGAGCTTGATGCGGGACAAGGTTCTATCCCCCAAGCCGGTCCCGAGGTGGCGGAGCGGAGAGGTCGACATGCCGAAGTGGTGACATAGCACGGTCAATGCAGACCGACGAAGTCCCCGGATCATTTTCCTGTGCACAAAAAATAGTGCAAATCGGAGATAATAGTAATAATAATAATTAAAAAATCGTTTCATAATAAATAATTTATGCAAAGTGAGTAATAAAACAAATATGACCTGGCACCGAAGTAAATGTCAATGCAGGGCATCGGCGTGATGCGGTAAAGGCGCGGCAAAGCCTGAATTCACAGGTCGGTCCGAGTTCCAGATATGGCGTTCGCCGGACTATGTACGGAAACTGACCGAACCACCACGTGACCGTCGTTAATGCAGCCATCACTTGATAGAATTGTGTATAGATGATGGACAAACCAGAGTAACAATTCCTTGGGAAAAATAAACCCAAACAAGCAAAAAATACTAGGATTAATAGCACCTGGTTTATTTGTTGTAGCAATCTGAAGAAATGTGATTCCCAAAACTGGGACTCGGTCCGCACACCCATTGCCAGTATGGCGATGCTGGCAAAGGTTGGCTCGCCGAGGCAAAGCCCTCGGTCCAGCTAACGTGACGGAGCTGGTCGGCTAGTGACGCCGAAGTCTCCGGAGTAGGTTGATGAAGAGATGGAGAAGCCACCGGTCCAGCCGAGATGTCAAAGCCTGGATGTCAGCCGATGAGTCAAAGTAGGTCGGTGTGATGGACACCAGATTGAAGAAGCAATAGTGCGGCCCTACCGATGCAGGTTGTGACGTGGTCGATGCCGGCTTGATGAAGTGACCGTGCGGCGATGCCGGTATACCCGCTCCGTGTAATCCATGGGGCGGCGATGTTGGTGATGATTTATCCTTCACGATGCCGGACTCTTGTTCGGCTTGCCGAGATGATGATCCGAAGAAGTTGAGCTCGGGTCAACAAAGTGACGACGTGTCTAGCGTAGGTCGGCAGCCTTGGAGCAATATCGCCGGACTGGTTTGACACCAGCATGATGATGAAGGCGACCTCAGGGGAGGCTTAAAAATTTACGGGCACGTGTTTAAAAACAACGCACAATACCCTAGAAGAGAATTCCTTTAAAAAGGTTGTCCAATGTCACGTTCATAAAGAAACATGAATTCGGGTCGGATCCGTATTCGCGTAGAAAATGGATCCGAAAATTGATCCACTCATCGGAAGGTTCCCGGAGTTTGAACCGTCGGATCGAGCTGAAATTTGGTGGGGTGGTAGATATGGGAATTCCGCAGTAGATGAACGGTTGGATCTTCCAAAGGACCTCTGAGCTAGGCTCTGAAGACCACGCCCTAAACTCGTCTAGATTCCCGTCCAGATTTGACAGGGCTCCGGTATATCGTAGATTGTTGGAGATTCCTCCATCGGAACTCGACGAAATTTTGCATGGCTGTTGTAGACTCAATTCTGCACAATTCCACCAAAGGGATCGTCAAAACGATGCTCTAAGAGGTGGTGGCAGCGGATACAAGTTTGCTGTTTGGAAAAACAGCATGGTCGCCCGAGGGCAATGTTGACGTTGAGCCCCCGAGCTCCATGGATGATTCCTCCATGATCTTGATAGATATCGGAGTTGATGTTGATGAACGCCCTCGTCCGGACATGACGATCAGAGATGGAGCACGGTCCTCGGTCGAGCCAAGGTGACCAGTCGAGCTGGCGACGAAGATGCCGTCATTGCAGTTGACCTGCAGACGAGCTATCGATCCTTTTGGCGATCACACAACGGAACTCTCAATTAAAGCACTAATGTCGGTGTCAAAACCAGCAGATCTCGGGTAGGGGGTCCCAAACTGTGCGTCTAAGGCGGATGGTAACAGGAGGCAGGGAACACGATGTTTTACCCAGGTTCGGGCCCTTTTGATGGAGGTAAAACCCTACGTCCTGCTTGATTTATTCTTGATGATATGGGTATTATAAGAGTTGATCTACCACGAGATCGGAGAGGCTAAACCCTAGAAGCTAGCCTATGGTATGATTGTATGTTGTATATGATCTATCGACTAGCCTGGCCTCGGTTTATATAATGCACCAGAGGCCTAGGATAACAAGAGTCCTAGCCGAATACGCCGGTGGGGAGGAGTCATTGTCTTGATCACCAAGTCTTGTGGAATCTTCCATGTATGCGGCAACTATCCGAACTGGCCCATGAGTATACGGCCATGGGGGTCCTCGGCCCAATCTAACAGATCGGGAGACGACGTGGTGAGTACCCCCTAGTACAGGACACCGTCACCGGGCGTGACTAGGTTTGTCGCATCCGAATAGATAGCCATCATCGCGTGTCGCGGTACGTCCTCGCGATCTGTAGATCGATCTGGTATATCCTGCTTTACTGTCCAGGTCCTGCCAAAGGTCGTATGTATCACCCCAAGCTGTGTTGTTTCTGTTTTTACGTGGCGGTGGGGCGAGTTGTTGTTCGGCTTGAATTGCCGCTTTATCTCCGCCAAGTTGTGGTCAACCTGCCGCATTGTCCCGACCGCGCTGTGATCGGTCGGCCGTGTTGCGCGAGTGAGGTATGAGCTCTAGCGCCCCCTCGTCAAATTGGGGTAGCAGTTTGCGCTTTGGGTAACTCCTGGCTGGGAGCTTGAGGCCGTATTCCTTGGCTGTTAGGACATTAGTCAATCTGTCGTTGAGCAGATCTTGGTCAGCTTGAAGCTGCCGCTGTTTCTTTTTTAGGCTCCTTGCAGTCGCTATTAGCCCGTGCTTGAAGTGCTCCTGCTCGAGAGGTTGCTCGGGCACGATGAAATCCTCGTCGCCGAGGCTTACCTCATCTTCGGAGAGCGAAAGATAATTATCGTCCTCCTAATCATCATGTATGGCCTGTTCATCAGGGCTAACTTGCCCATTTTCCCGTTCCTCCTGTTCGGAGGTTACCTCAACAGGGTCTTTATTATCTTCGGGTTCGTCCAGAGTACTATTTTCCCCGGTGCCAGTGTTACTATTCTTTGAACGACGTGACTTAGAGCGGCGCTGAGGACGCCGACGTTTTTGCTGTGTCTCAGGAGGTTTATTCTCAACTGGATTTTCTGTGTCATCGTCGTTGGTTGTTTTGGATGTGCCCACCATGTACACATTGTACGAAGAGGTGGCCGTACAGCGTCCAGTGAATGGCGAACTTTGATTTTGCTCCTCATCAGCATCGTCGTCAGTACCGTCGATGTCTTTGGAGTCGTAATCGAGCGCGTCGATTAAATCCTCGGCTGTGGCTATGAAGTGGGTGGCGGGTGGGAAGCAATATTCTCCATCATCAACCCCTAGTTCTAACCAAACATAGTTCGGCTGTGAGTCCCCCGCCAAGGACAAGTTTTTTAATGAGCTTAGCACGTCGCCGTAACACCCACGATGCGGCTATATCTCCCACGTGTCGGAGCACGACTTAGAGGCATAGCCGCATAGTAGGCATGTCGCAAGAGGGGTAATCTTTACACATCCAATGTACTGAATAAGAAAGGGATAAAGAGTTGGCTTACAATCGCCACTTCACGCAATACATAAATGTAGCATTACAACATCTAGAATACAATCAAGGTCCGACTACGGAACCAAAATAAAGAAAGACCACCCCTAATGCTAGATCCCTGATCGCCCCAACTGGGCTCCACTACTGATCGAAAGGAAAACGAAACAACACAACGAACACGATCTTCATCGAGCTCCCACTTGAGCTCGGTTGCGCCAACTGCACTGGTATCATCGGCACCTGCAAACTGGTTTTGGAAGTAATCTGTGAGTCACAGGGACTCAGCAAGCTCACACCCTCGCGATCAATACTATTTAAGATTATGGGTAGGAGAAGGTAGTGAGGTGGAGCTGCAGTAAGCACTAGCATATATGGTGGCTAACTTACGCAAAAAAGAGCGAGAAGAGAAGCAAAGCACGGTCGTGAACTAGAAGTGATCAAGAAGTGATCCTGAAACTACTTACATTCAAACATAACACAAGAACCGTGTTCACTTCCCGGACTCCGCCGGAAATAGACCATCACGGCTACACACGCGGTTGATGCATTTTAATTAAGTTAAGTTTCAAGTTCTCTACAACCGGACATTAACAAATTCCCATCTGACCATAACCGTGGGCACGGCTTTCAAAAGTTCAAAACCCTGCAGGGGTGTCCCAACTTAGCCCATCACAAGCTCTCACGGTCAACGAAGGATATTCCTTCTCCCAGGAAGACCCGATCAGACTCGGAATCCCGGTTACAAGACATTTCGACAATGGTAAAACAAGACCAGCAAGACCGCCCGAATGTGCCGACAAATCCTGATAGGAGCTGCACATATCTCGTTCTTAGGGCACACCGGATGAGCAATCCGTACAACTAAAACCAACCCTCAAGTTTCCCCGAGGTGGCGCTACAAGTAGTTCGGACCAACAATTAGGCCTCGTTTGGTTGCACGGGATACCGGAGGGAACCCCGCTTATTCCCCGGGCGAGAAAAGTACGGGCCCGATCGAGCCAGGGAAATCGAGCGTGATGTTTGGACAGATTCGTTGGGGAGGTATCCCTGCCCTACCCATGTCGTTTCCCCGGGGAAACGTTCCACGCCTCCAGGGGTCGGGGAGAGAAGCCACGGCTCGAGCGAGACCGCAAGCGCAGCGACCGAAAGGCAACGACGGCCAAGATCCAGTCCTCCGCCTCCGAGTTTCTCCGGCAGCGACCGAAGAGACGGACCGCCCCCTCCCTCCGGTGCTCCGCCTGCATGCTCCGCCCACCAGCGACGGCGACGGCCGTGGTCGTCACCCTCCTCCTTCCCCAGATCTACCCTCCTCCTCAAAGTTCCTGCCCCTCCGATGACGGCAACGGCGACGGTTCCACGGTCAACTTCCACCTACTTCCACCATGGTTAGCCCCCCTCCTCTTCCACCTCGTATTTTTTTCTCCAATCCATCAACTCACCGTCCATGCACTAATGCCTGAACTTGCTGGTCAGATCCAAGAACTCGAGCCTTCTCTTCTTCTAAATAATTCCACATGCCGGAGAAAAAATTTACTCATTGGTTAATAAGAATCCATCTCATATATTCCTGTATTGTTCCTTTCTGAAAGGGGGAAAAAGCATAAGTCGGAGTAAATTACTGTACTAGTCAAGACAACTAATTTTCATACAAGGGCACCAATGCACAAGCAGTGTCAATGTCAGAGTGTACTTTATTTCAGAGATGATTGGAGCAACCTTTGATCGGTTCAGCAGCAGTTGACATCTAATCAAATCACAATTAATAGACTTGTAGGCAAAATATTGGAGACCTAGTGTAAGATCAAGTCATTAGGAGGATGATCATATAGACAATTATCAGATAGGAGTAGTATCAATTACAGTATCATTATGCATGGTTGTGTCATAATTAATACACTATAATCATGCATTTCACTTACATGCACACAAAGAGCTCCACAACTAGTATTTTAGAAAGATTAAATTCATATACTGATCTGTATATAATTGCCTATAATTTGCATTTCGGCACATGTTGGCTCATATTTTTCTCAGCTAGCTCATATATTCATCATAACACTAACACACGTCTTGCTTTTTTCTTATTGCAGAGGCTGTCTAGGTGCTGTTTTGGTGTTTCCCGTGGTGCACATGTGTGCTGCCTTTCCTACAGTATGTGTTTTCATGCATTTTTGCGCAAACTTTTGTGTCCTGAACTGATAAGTATTCGATTGTGTGCCACATG
Organism: Triticum urartu; assembly: GCF_003073215.2. Taxonomy (NCBI): domain Eukaryota; kingdom Viridiplantae; phylum Streptophyta; class Magnoliopsida; order Poales; family Poaceae; genus Triticum; species Triticum urartu. Next base: position 297,688,606 of record NC_053022.1, read on the forward strand.
CAGGTGCTCTGAACCTCTGACATTAGCAAATGATTTGCTTTATCCGAAAATGCTAGGTGGTGGCGGAGACGTTGTGTTCAGTGGCTAAGTGCCTTTTGGTTCGTTGGTCATTGAAAATATTTCACCTGATGAAAGGTATATGACAGCCATCCCTGGATGCCTTCTCCTTAATTTGTCACACAATCAAAATATGTGATGTGAGGAAGCTTAAATTTATTTGTTGGTATAAATTGATCGACTAATCAGCAAGAGATTTGGTTGGTGATGTTATTTTTCAGGCTGTCTAGTTAGACGGCATTGACTCGCAGACCTTGATTAAGCAAGAAACACAACGCATGGATAGTACTCCCAGCTTGCCAAGTGCCAATTAGTAACAGCAAACTTACTCATCAGGAAAATAACTTGTTACAGCTCCTTATGGACTCCTACTAGTAATTTTGTATGTGTTGCTGAATTTGTCGGGACACTCAAACACCTTGATATTTCTTTACTTTCTTTTCTTTGTTGCTTCAGTTAGAATATGCTATCATTCAAGTGACCTTCTAGCAATCTGGTTGACAAATGACAAACCTTTTCAGTTTCGACATCGGTTTCACGGGATGACACACTAGAGTAGACTAGCTACCTACTAGGACGACAGTTTTACACCGATGTTAATTTTCCTTTCTTGCGAATAATTGCAGGGTCTTGCTTAAGCAAGAGAAAGTACTGCCAAGTATCAACTAGCTAGTTATAGATTCACTCATCAGGGAAGTAACTTGTAACAGCAGTGGAGTGCGGGCATGTGCCATATATCTATTAGTAATTTAGTACTTTCATCGTGCTTGTGCTAGCTCCAGGTTTGAATCTTCCTTAGTACACTATTTTTAGAAGTGATGCTTACTGTTCGTTAGGTTCTTCTGAAGAACAATAACAATTTTTTACATTTGTTGCACAAGTTCTGCTATGCATTCATTTACACTTACGACACTGCCGGAGAATACATTGTTTGTGAATTGTTTGTTAGACTGCCTTACATCCTTTTATAGATAGACGCCTTTAATTCTCTGCACTAAAAAATCCATGTTTGTTTTGTCCTTACTTTCCCCATTATACATTTTTTGTCCCCATTTTTACTAATTTTGGAATTATATATTGGCGGGAAGCTTGACAATAATGATCTATTGCTTATCATCTTCCTTCCTTCTGTCCTTACTTATTTAGTAATTATTACTGAAATGTATGACACAATAACCAGAAATAGAAGTTAGTATTCTGGCTCTTATCTTTTTTCTCAACAAGTTCTGCTGATTGTTATTAAAAATCTAAGCTATAGTCATCATGTGCTCATGTAATTGTTACAATTCTTAGTTGGATACATGGTGCTAACTTCCTTTTTTTGTAGTTCAACGAACATCGAGTTGTGGTACCTGATGTAGATGCGGAGTGGAGAAAAGACCTGAGTAGGACTAGTGATTTTCACCTTACAGCCCATCATATTCGAAAGTGTCTATGCCTCGGACATGACAACTTGATAATTCAGAATTTTTTTAGTGAACAAACTTAAACAATGATGCATCAATGCCAATTGTATTGATTGCTTTTATGTTGGAACACGAAAAAAAGGTTTAGCTCAACGCTTAATCAGAATGAAATGTGGACCGATGGGTATTTGAACCTTGGAGAAGTGATGGATATCAGTTGTATTTTTTAATGAAATTATAGTTTACATGAATTCTGAAGTTTTTGTATGTGTCTGTTCTTTTATTGTAAAATTATTTGTGCAATTTTTATCTTTGATCTGTTTTTTCTAATTATCTTTGATCTGTTGTGTTATATCTGTATGTTTTACGTGAGGGGTTTCTTTCCCTCCCTTGTTGCCATTTGGGCACATGGGGTAGTGGGACCATTTCCCCCGTGGTGGGACGGATTCATATGCACAGGAAGATCTCCCCCTAGGGGCCTATTTCCCAGGATTTTTCCACCCCAACAACCAAATGAGGCCCTAGAGAAGCACTGGCCCTGAGGGGGGGGGTTAAAATAAAGATGACCCTCGGGCTCGCGAAAACCCAAGGGAAGGTGATAGGTTGTTAGTGCAAATGTAAAACCAAGGTTGGGCCTTGCCGGAGGAGTTTTATTCAAAGCGAACTGTCAAGGGGTTCCCAATATAACCCAACCGCGTATGGAATGCAAAATCAAGGAACATAACACCGGTATGACGGAAACTAGGGCGGCAAGAGTGGAACAAAACACCAGGCATAAGGCCGAGCCTTCCAACCTTTACCAAGTGTATAGATGCATTAAAGTAAACAAGATATAATAATAGTGACATCCCAACAAATATCCATGTTCCAACATGGAACAAACTCCATCTTCACCTGCAACTAACAACGCTATAAGAGGGGCTGATCAAAGTGGTAACATTGCCAAACAACGGTTTGCTAGGACAAGGAGGGTTAGAGGCTTGACATGGCAATATGGGAGGCATGATATAGCAAGTCGTAGGTATTGAAGCATAGCAAAAGAGCGAGCAACTAGCAAGCAAAGATAGAAGTGATTTCGAGGGTATGGTCATCTTGCCTGCAAAGTTCTCAGAGTTGACGTAAACTTGATCCTCCTAAGCGTACTCAACGGGTTTCTCGATCACGAACTCGTCTCCTGGTTCTACCCAAGGCAAGAACACAAGCAAAGGAAACCACAATCAACCACGGTGCAATGCGCAAGCAACATGATGCAAAACATGGCATGATATGCGGGATGAGATATGCAATGCATATGCGTGCTCTGAAAGGAAAAGATTGAACCAGGCCTCAACTTGGCAAACCAAGTGTGCCACTGGAAAGATGAGTTGATTTTGGTCGAAAACGATATAAAGATCACCGGAATCGGATGCACGGTTTGCAAATGGCAAGCAAAAACAAGAATGGCATGATTCTGCGATTAACAGCACGATGCCATCTAAAATGCAACAAGAATATAAGCTACTGCCCGCTAACATAGCAACAAAGCACATGTCAGTGATCTACTCAAGATGCTTGACAAAATATGAACACTGAGCTACGGCTAAATCACACAAGAGCAGGCTCAAACAAGCATGGCAAAAGGGCAAAAGATATCAACATCACAGACTTAGTGAAAATAACAACATGCCACAAATTAACATCAGGAAGCAATGTTCAGAGCAAGATAACAACATGCTACAGGAACAGAACATAGCAAAACAAGGCATGGCATGGATCTACTCAAAGCATATAACAAAAGTCCCTTACTGACCATAAGCCAAAAAGGATCAGAAGATATGATGGCACCCACGTAAACATAGCAAGTTTCGTTAACAGATTCAGACAGCAGAAAACTGGACATGGCATAAACAGAATTATGAAGGCATGTTTGCGAGCTCGATTCACTCATCATAAGGCATTGCATGACAAGCTAAGCATACTACCGGCAATAATACATGTTCATGCAGCCAAACAAAGCAAAAACAACTTCATAGCATGCATGGATCAACTACAACAACCTTGGTAAAATTGATTAACATGTAAACAATCTGCAGGAACATTTTATAGCCAAAGTAGAGCAAGATTGAGTCATGCTAGGGTACTCCATAAATACAAATAGGGAAATGGATGGGTAGAGCACAACCATATGTCCAAATCATCCTTACTGAACATACTCAAAAGAAGCATGAATCTCACTGTAGCAACATGAATACATGGCATTAAAATAACAGCAGGAAAATGACAGTGAAATTGTAAGTCCCTGAAATCAGCAATATCACGAGAGCTACTTTGCATGCTTGTGCTAGTCACCACATTGATCACAAAAATACATGGCATAAACCCCTGTAAAGATGGCATGGCATAGTCCAAAACACATGTAGAGATCATGACCATATGCAGCACACAATAAACATGGCAAAAATGACAAATGCTCAAGATCTGTTAAGAATCAGGAACTAACATTATGAAGCACTCTTACAACAGTCATTTGGGCATCAAGATGGACTCAAACAAGCATGGTGCAATGTAACAAAATGAAGAGCACATCTAGACGAACAATCTGATATATCATGCGCATGAAATAGAGCTATGGTGATGAAGTTATGATGCAATGAACATGGCCTGAAAACATCACAGATCTGGGGACTTAGAGAAAATCAACCTCCGGAAAAGTCAACTCGGGACGGAGATATCCGGGACGCGGGGATGCCGTTTGCTTCGTATCTCGGTGGATCTGATCCATCTTCGTCTCCGGCGAGGCGCGGTTCTCCAGCGAGCTCGAGGAAGTCGGGCTAGGTCGGAGTTCGCCGGAGTTGGTGGTTCCGGGCCAGACCTGGCCGGATCCGGCCGGATCTCGATGAGGGCAGCGCGGGGAGGCAGTTGCCGGCTTGGGCGGCGTGAGTGGCACGGGCTGCAGGGCAAGGTGGCTCGTGGCCCGCTCGGGAGGCGAGGCGGTGGCGCCATGACTGCGGGCGGCGGCCATGGCGTCTGGCGGCGGCGGCCAACGACGAACGGCGAGGCGGTGGAGCTTGCGCGCGGGCGGCAGGAGGCGAGGTGGCGCGCCGGTGAGGGCTGATCCGGTGCGGGCGGCAGGGTGCCGGGCAAATACGGCGGTGCGGGACACGAGGTGCTCCGGCGAGGTCCCGGCGGGCGGCGCGCGGGGGCGGAGGAACGGGGCGTCGGCGGCGGCGGCTTGGGCCCATGCGGGCCTGCGATGGGCTCCACGGGCCGGCGGCACGGGGCCGGCGGTGGTGGACAGGTGGCAGCATTCGATTGGACGAGGGGGCAGAGGCGGACATGTCTGGCGGCGGCGTGGACATGTCCGGCGCGCGGAGGAGGAAGATCTAGGGTTTCATTCGCGTATTTTCGGGGGAAGGTGCAAATATATAGGTAGAGGGAGCTAGGAGAGTCCAAATGAGGTGCGGTTTTCGGCCACGCGGTCGTGATCGAACGACCGAGAGGATGGAGGGGGTTTGGATGGGTTTGTGGGCTGACTTGGAGGGGTGTTGGGCTGCAACACACACGAGGCCTTTACGGTTCCCCGGTTAACCGTTGGAGTATCAAACGAACTCCAAATGGCACGAATTGACAGGCGGTCTACCGGTAGTGTACCAAGGCCGCTTGGCAAGTCCCGGTCCAATCCAAGAAAGTTTAACACCCGCACACGAAAAGAGGCAAAAGGGGGCGCCGGAGGACATAGGAGTGTCGGATCGCAAAACGGACAACAGGGAAAAAAGCTCGGATGCATGAGACGAACACGTATGCAAATGCGATGCACATGATGACATGATATGAGATGCATGACACGCAAACAAATGACAAGGAAACAGCAGCGAATAACTGGAAGACACCTAGCGCAACGGCCTCGGGGCATTACAACACTCCACCAGTACGAGAGGATCTCGTCCCGAGATCTAGGACGGCACCGGAGAAAAGCGGAAGAGGAAGAGGTAAAACAAAGTTGCTTCTTTGATAAACGAGTGAAACCAAAGAACCTTGAAAAGGTTAAACCATTTCGAGATAAGAATACAACGGAGATGAACGAAGTTGAAAACACTCCATTAGAAAAGAGGAACGAGGAAGAACAGATCCGGATAGCACTCCGGTTGAAAAGAGATGCAAGGCTTGATAAGGCGAAAAGAACTTGAGAAAAGGGCACAACACTCCGGTTAAATGGATAAGCAAAGGAAAGAACATGATCTTGACACAACGAGTTGACGGGTGAAGAGAGAAACATCACAATGCATCCGGAAGAAATGAAAGAAAGGAATGCAATAAATAGAGGGAAACAAGATCTTGAGAGAGCACCCTTACAAAAAATGCTAGAACAGAGTTGTTGGATCATCAACAACGAAAAGAGTAAGCTTGTTGTGGGCTTATGGAAAACATCCCAAAATTATGAGGTGAAATTCTACCACTAATGAAACAATAAATTGGATTGATATCAACAAGGAGACGAGAAACTTATTTCACCGGGAGGATAAATGAAGAAATAGGGTCGTTTATAAGCACCATAAATAGCAACAATCCTTAGGGAAAGCTTTAGGTGAAATATAACCCAATATAACTCCAATGAAGAGATTGATGGATTGAAAAGATGTCTTGAACGAAGAGAAAATGATGGATTTTAGATATGTCACTCTTGAAAACTTGTGAATCATGAAACACGAATGGAAATTATCAACAATGACATAACACCACCTCAAAAGATAATATAGAACGAATTGGACTTCGGAACGCAAGATGAAGAATACTTGAAGTATAGCTTGATAGATCATAGCTTCGAGAGATATCTTGAAGAACGATTAAAGAGTGAAAAGGATCCTTGACGAACCACCATGTAGCCTCCATGAACAACTCCGGTAACAAAAGGATGATCAAACAAAAGGAAAGAGAAGTTGAAAACACAAGGTGAAGCCTTGCAATGATTAGATCGATCTCCATGACGAGAAAATTGAGAGAGCTTGGAACTCCGGGAAAAGAAAGATGAACAATTGAAAACAAGAATTTGATTAGTCTCCGGACTAAGGAGTTGAAAATACTCGATGAAACAAGAATAAGAATTACATTATGCTTATCCTTCACCAATTTAAATTGATGACAAGCAACGGATATGGCATACTACTTATTCTCGTAGAAAAGGATTAAGATAGATATCGCGCCAACTTGGGAAGGTCTTCAACGAACCACCGGTAGGATTTTCAAGAACAAATGAATTGATACAATAACGAAGGAAGAGAAATCTTAAACGAACCACCGTAAGAATTGGAAATGAATGAAGTAAAGGGATAAATCACCGGTAAGAATTAGAGAACGAATGAAAATACTTGAGGGAATTTAGATACAAGTGAACAAAGAGATCGTTAACTGATTAGATAATACTTGAACGATGCACCGGTAAGATTTTTGAGAATGAGAGCTGAAAACTAAGAATGAATAAACCCGAAAAGATGGCCTTCAAAGAATCGAACTAAAAAGACTCCTAAATTGCTCCGGATGGGTAAAAAGAATTCTCACAATCGAGAACAATTATGAGAGGATGGCAACAAGCTAGAATGACGAATCTTTGAGAGAACGGATAAGATTTGAGAGAAACTCTTCTTCGGTCTTCACATGTTGAGAACAAAGATGAGAAACACCACCAAGAATTGTTGAGGCACCCCGGAATGGAAATTAGAAAGGTTGAACCAACGATGAAAAGAATTTGAAAGATCTTGGAGAAAGACATTTGACTGATGACAAACCATTCTTACGTCAAACTTTGAAAATAATTTGAGAGTACCTTCGAAAAAATTAAAAGAGTCATGTAAGATCTTGGAAAAAGACCTGTGGGTTAGGGCCCACTCAAAAGGTATGCCGTTGAACGATTACTTGAGAAGGAGATTGCACCGGTTGATTTAAATGGCTTGAATGATATAACAACCTCGAAATAGCTTGAGCGGATCGAGAATGTAACTGTGAATCTTCTGAGATATCTTTAGCACTCCGGAACAATTGAATAGCGAAAGGTGAGTAAATAAGATAGTCTTCGGTAAGGACTTCCAACATGGAAAGCATGTGAACCCATGAAAAAGATATGATCAACACCAAAAGCTTGCGTTGAAACCACCGGAGAAGAAAGAGAACGAAGAATGATGAACTAGTAAAATATCTTCATGAGAACCACCGGGTAAGAACATTAACAGAAAAGAATGGAGAGACTTCACATTAATAAGATGGATACTTGATTAAGAAATATGAATCATCGAAGAAAAAGGGGGGGGGGGGGGGAAAACAAAGGCAACTTGGCAGATGGAATGAACACCTTTGAGAAAACTTAAAGTTGATCTTGCGGCTGTTGAAAATGATCAGATCCACTTGAAGAGGAGCACACCGGTTGAAATGAAATTGAGATGGCAAACTCGAAGATCAAGAAGGATTAGTATTCACATAGGAGTATGAGAACACCGCTTAGGAAAGGTATGGAATCAACACTTGACTTCGAAGCAACTCGAATACCACAATGAAAACAAAACAAGGATTGGCTTGCAGAATAAGCCGGAACAAACATATGGTAGATCCCATATCGTATCATGTGTTTGTTGGAAAGATATTCTAGGAGCTACTTGAATTCCCACTTATAAACTCCCGAAACTTTCCGGTTATGCAATCAGGTGTTGGGGATACAGGGGAAGCATAATATCTCACCCAAAACTAGCAAAACCTACATCCAGCTATATCCATCCTTTAACACATAACCAAGAAACCATCAGAAATCATTTACCTCAACCTTCGAAAAGCATCTGTTATACAAGTTATGGCAATACTCCCGAACTCCCGCCCCAGTACTGGGTGGCGTCAAGGTTATCTCACCAACAACTGCATAAAAGAGATTTTCGATGTCGGCAAAACTCAGGTATTCCAGAACTGCAACGATAAAATTGTGACGACAACACCTCGGAGCTCAACTCCTCGGGACACTGCCACAACCCCTAAATGTCAGGAGGCACCAAGAACAATGTTCTCATCACAAAACCATCGGAATGATTCCAAGATACCCGCGTGATCCTAATTTTTTTTGTGAAATTTGAGAAGAGAAGAGTCAAAACTCTACGTTAGGAACCTCACCAGAGCGACGAAGGGACTGAGGAGTAAAAAGAATCCTAGTCTCCGATATATATATATATATATAATCCTATAAGACTCAAAACATTTTTCTAGACTCAACAACACCAACGATTCGATCAAGCAGGGGGCTCCTAAGTCGGGGAAGGCTCTGATTACCAACTTGTAACACCCACGATGCGGCTATATCTCCCACGTGTCGGAGCACGACTTAGAGGCATAGCCGCATAGTAGTCATGTCGCAAGAGGGGTAATCTTTACACATCCCATGTACTAAATAAGAAAGGGATAAATAGTTGGCTTACAATCACCACTTCACACAATACATAAATGTATCATTACAACATCCAGAATACAATCAAGGTCCGACTACGGAACCAAAATAAAGAAAGACCACCCCTAATGCTAGATCCCCGATCGCCCCAACTGGGCTCCACTACTAATCGAAAGGAAAATGAAACAACACAACGAACACGATCTTCATCGAGCTCCCACTTGAGCTCGGTTGCGCCAACTGCACTGGTATCATCGGCACCTGCAAACTAGTTTTGGAAGTAATCTGTGAGTCACGGGGACTCAGCAATCTCACACCCTCGCGATCAAGACTATTTAAGCTTATGGGTAGGAGAAGGTAGTGAGGTGGAGCTGCAGCAAGCACTAGCATATATGGTGGCTAACTTACGCAAAAGAGAGCGAGAAGAGAAGCAAAGCACGGTCGTGAACTAGAAGTGATCAACAAGTGATCCTGAAACTACTTACGTTCAAACATAACACAAGAACTATATTCACTTCCCGGACTCCGCCGGAAATAGACCATCGCGGCTACACACGCGGTTGATGCATTTTAATTAAGTTAAGTTTCAAGTTCTCTACAACTGGACATTAACAAATTCCCATCTGCCCATAACCGCAGGCACGACTTTCAAAAGTTCAAAACCTTGAAGGGGTGTCCCAACTTAGCCCATCACAAGCTCTCACGGTCAATGAAGGACATTCCTTCTCCCAGGAAGACCCGATCAAACTCGGAATCCCGGTTACAAGACATTTCGACAATGGTAAAACAAGACCAGCAAGACCGCCCGAATGTGCCGAAAATCCCGATAGGAGCTGCACATATCTCGTTCTCAGGTCACACCGGATGAGCAATCCGTACAACTAAAACCAACCCTCAAGTTTCCCCGAGGTGGCCCTGCAAGGGGCTCTAGTTCGGACCAACACTTAGAGAAGCACTGGCCCGGGGGGTTAAAATAAAGATGACCCTCGGGCTCACGAAAACCCAAGGGAAGGTGATAGGTTGTTAGTGCAAATATAAAACCAAGGTTGGGCCTTGCTGGTGGAGTTTTATTCAAAGCGAACTGTCAAGGGGTTTCCATTACAACCCAACCGCGTAAGGAACGCAAAATCAAGGAACATAACACCGGTATGACGGAAACTAGGGCGGCAAGAGTGGAACAAAACACCAGGCATAAGGCCGAGCCTTCCACCCTTTACCAAGTGTATAGATGCATTAAAGTAAACAAGATATAATAATAATGACATCCCAACAAATATCCATGTTCCAACATGGAACAAACTCCATCTTCACCTGCAACTAACAACACTATAAGAGGGGCTGAGCGAAGCGGTAACATAGACAAACAATGGTTTGCTAGGACAAGGAGGGTTAGAGGCTTGACATGGCAATACAGGAGGCATGATATAGTAAGTGGTAGGTATCGTAGCATAGCAAAAGAGCGAGCAACTAGCAAGCAAAGATAGAAGTGATTTCGAGGGTATGGTCATCTTGCCTGCAAAGTTCTCAGAGTTGACGTAAACTTGATCCTCCTAAGCGTACTCAACGGGTTTCTCGATCACGAACTCGTCTCCTGGCTCTACCCAAGGCAAGAACACAAGCAAAGGAAACCACAATCAACCACGGTGCAATGCGCAAGCAACATGATGCAAAACATGGCATGATATGCGGGATGAGATATGCAATGCATATGCGTGCTCTAAAAGGAAAAGATTGAACCAGGCCTCAACTTGGCAAACCAAGTGCGCCGCTGGAAAGATGAGTTGATTTTGGTCGAAAACGATATAAAGATCAACGGAATCGGATGCACGTTTTGCAAATGGCAAGCAAAAACAAGAATGGCACGATTCTGCGATTAACAGCACGATGCCATCTAAAATGCAACAAGAAAATAAGCTACTGCCCGCTAACATAGCAACAAAGCATATGGCAGTGATCTACTCAAGATGCTTGACAAAAGATGAACACTGAGCTACGGCTAAATAACACAAGAGCAGGCTCAAACAAGCATGGCAAAAGGGCAAAAGATATCGGCATCACAGACTTAGTGAAAATAACAACATGCCACGAATTAACATCAGGAAGCAATGTTTAGAGCAAGATAACAACATGCTACAGGAACAGAACATAGCAAAACAAGGCATGGCATGAATCTACTCAAAGCATATAACAAAAGTCCCTTACTGACCATAAGCCAAAAAGGATCAGAAGATATGATGGCACCCATGTAAACATAGCAAGTTTCGTTAACAGATTCAGACTTTGTAGAAAACTGAACATGGCATAAACAGAATTATGAAGGCATGTTTGCGAGCTCGATTCACTCATCACAAGGCATTGCATGACAAGCTAAGCATACTACCAGCAAGAATACATGTTCATGAAGCCAAACAAAGGAAGAACAAGTTCATAGCATGCATGGACCAACTACAACAACCTTGGCAAAATTGATTAACATGTAAACAATCTGCCAGGAACATTTTATAGCAAAAGTAGAGCAAGATTGAGTCATGCTAGGGTACTCCATAAATTCAAACAGGGACATGGATGGGTAGAGCACAACCATATGTCCAAATCATCCTTACTGAACATACTCAAAAGAAGCATGAATCTCACTGTAGCAACATGAATACATGGCATTAAAATAACAGCAGGAAAATGACAGTGAAATTGTAAGTCCCTGAAATCAGCAATATCACGAGAGCTACTATGCATGCTTGTGCTAGTCACCACATTGATCACAAAAATACATGGCATACACCCCTGTAAAGATGGCATGGCATAGTCCAAAACACATGTAGAGATCATGACCATATGCAGCACACAATAAACATGGCAAAAATGACAAATGCTCAAGATCTGTTAAGAATCAGGAACTAACATTATGAAGCACTCTTGCAACAGTTATTTGGGCATCAAGATGGACTCAAACAAACATGGTGCAATGTAATAAAATGAAGAGCACATCCAGATGAACAATTTGATATATCATGCGCATGAAACGGAGCTACGGTGATGAAGTTATGATGCAATGAACATGGCCTGAAAACATCACAGATCCGGGGACTTAGAGAAAATCAATCTCCGGAAAAGTCAACTCGGGATGGAGATATCCGGGACGCGGGGATGCCATTTGCTTCGTCTCCTGGTGGATCTGATCCATCTTCGTCTCCGGCGAGCTCGAGGAAGTCCGACGAGGTCGGAGTTGGCTGGAGTTGGCGGTTCCGGGCCGGATCTGGCCGGATACGGCCGGATCTCAATGAGGGCGGTGCGGGGAGGCAGTTGCCGGCTTGGGCAGCGTGAGTGGCACGGGCTGCAGGGCAAGGTGGCCCGTGGCCCGCTCGGGAGGCGAGGTGGCGATGACATGACTTCGGGCGGCGGCCAACGACGAACGGCGAGGCAGCGGAGCTTGTGCGCGGGCGGAGGGAGGCGAGGTGGCGCGCCGGTGGGGGCCGAGCCAGTTCGGGCGGCGGGGTGCCGGGCGAAGACGATGGCGTGGGATGCGAGGTGCTCCGGTGGCCATGGCGAGGTACGGCGAGGTCCCGGCGGGCGGCGCGCGGGGGCGGAGGAACCGGGCTTCGGCGGCGGCTTGGGCCCGTGCGGGCCTGCGATGGGCTCCACGGGCCGGCGGCGCGGGGACGGTGGCGGTGGACAGGGGGCGGCGTTCGATTGGAAGAGGGGGCGGAGGCGGACATGTCCGGCGACGGAGTGGACATGTCTGGCGCGCGGAGGAGGAAGATCTAGGGTTTCATTCGCGAATTTTCGAGGGGAGGTGCAAATATATAGGTAGAGGGAGCTAGGAGAGTCCAAATGAGGTGCGGTTTTCGGCCACGCGATCGTGATCGAACGACCGAGAGGATGGAGGGGGTTTGGATGGGTTTGTGGGCTGACTTGGAGGGGTGTTCGGCTGCAATACACACGAGGCCTTTACGGTTCCCCGGTTAACCGTTGGAGTATCAAACGAACTCCCAATGGCACGAAACTTGACAGGCGGTCTACCGGTAGTGTACCAAGGCCGCTTGGCAAACCCTGGTCCAATCCAAGAAAGTTTAACACCCGCACACGAAAAGAGGCAAAAGGGGGCGCCGGAGGACATAGGAGTGTCGGATCGCAAAACAGATAACGGGGAAAAAGCTCGGATGCATGAGACGAACACGTATGCAAATGCGATGCACATGATGACATGATATGAGATGCATGACACACAAACAAATGACAAGGAAAAAACAGTGAATAACTGGAAGACACCTGGCGCAACGGTCTCAGGGTGTTACAGTCTCCCAAGGGTGAGTGCTGGAAGATGTCTGCGGCACTAAACTCAAAGATTGATAAACGATCAAGTTCGGCATCCGTGGACTCACATGGTTCGGAACTTACACCCAAAGACGAGTTCGGGGTTCCGGTGACACAAATATTGTGTAAGTTTAAGTCCATGTGCGGCTCCAACGCCGGGGAATCTGTGGCTTCCGTGGTGGGGTTGACCCTCCAGTCCTTAGATGTCGCCGTATGCTCCGGATCTAAGGCCAGAGCAGTTACAGGAGCTATCTCCTGAATGTGGTCCGATGACAGATTTAGGTCATGTTCATCAAGGTGACCAGGAGCGATCGTTGCGGTCTCGAATCCAGTGAAGATCAAATCTCCACGGATGTCCGTGACGTAGTTCAAGCTCCCAAATCTGACCTGATGGCCAGGGGCGTAGCTATCAATCTGCTCCAGATGGCCAAACGAATTGGCCCGCAGTGCGAAGCCGCTGAACATGAAAATCTGTCCAGGGAGAAAGGTTTCTCCTTGGATAGCGTCATTGTTGACGATTTAAGGGGCCATCGAACCTTTTGAGGACGGCACAACGGAACTCTCAATGAAAGCAACAATGTCGATGTCAAAATCGATGGATCTTGGGTAGGGGGTCCCGAACTATGCGTCTAAGGTCAATGGTAACAGGAGACAGGGAACACAATGTTTACCCAAGTTTGGGCCCTCTCTATGGAGGTAATACCCTACGTGTTGGGGAACGTAGCAATTTCAAAATTTTCCTACGCACACGCAAGATCATGGTGATGCACAGCAACGAGAGAGGAGAGTATCGTCCACGTACCCTCATAGACCATAAGAGGAAGCATTATGAGAACGCGGTTGATGTAGTCATACGTCTTCACAATCCGAACGATCCAAGTACCGAACGTATGGCACCTCTGAGTCCAGCACACGTTCAGCTCGATGACGTCCCACGAACTCTGATCCAGCAGAGCTTCACAGGAGAGTTCCGTCAGCACGACGGCGTGATGATGGTGATGATGTTGCTACCGACGCAGGGCTTCGCCTAAGCACCGCTACGATATGATCGAGGTGGATTATGGTGGAGGGGGGCACCGCACATGGCTTGGAACAATCAACTTGTGTGTCTATGGGGTGCTCCCTGGCCACGTATATAAAGGAGCAAGGGGAGGGGGCCGGCGGCCTCATAGGGTGAGCCCCAAGGGGGGAATCCGACTCCTACTAGGAGCAGGTTCCCCCTTTCCTAGTCCAACTAGGAGGGGAAGGAAATAGGGGGAGAGGAGAAGGAAAGAGGGGGCCACCCCCGAAAGCCCTAAACCAATTCGGTTTGGGCCTAGGGGGCACCCCACACTTCCTAGCTGCCCTCTATTTCCACTAAAGCCCACGAAGGCCCATTGACCCTCCCGGTGAACTCCTGTAACTCTCCGGTACTCCAAAAAATACCCAAAACACTCGGAACCTTTCCGATGTCTGAATATAGTCGTCTAATATATCGATATTTACGTCTCGACCATTTAGAGACTCCTCGTCATGTCCCCGATCTCATCCGGGACTCCGAACTTAGAGACTCCTCGTCATGTCACCGAACGTTAAGCGTGCGGACCCTACAGGTTCGAGAACTACGTAGACATGACCGAGACTCGTCTCCGGTCAATAACCAATAGTGGAACCTGGATGCTCATATTGGTTCCTACATATTCTATGAACATCTTTATCGGTCAAACCGCATAACAACATACGTTGTTCCTTTTGTCATCGGTATGTTACTTGCCCGAGATTCGATCGTCGGTATCTCAATACCTAGTTCAATCTCATTACTGGCAAGTCTCTTTACTCCTTCCGTAATGCATCATCCCGCAACTAACTCATTAGTCACAAGGCTTGCAAGGCTTATAGTGATGTGCATTACCGAGAGGGCCCAGAGATACCTCTCTGACAATCAGAGTGACAAATCCTAATCTCGGTCTATGCCAACTCAACAAGCACCATCAGAGACACCTGTAGAGCACCTTTATAATCACCCAATTACATTGTGACATTTGGTAGCACACAAAGTGTTCCTCTGGTACTCGGGAGTTGCATGATCTCATAGTCATAGGAACATGTATAAGTCATGAAGAAAGCAATAGCAACAAACTAAATGATCATCGTGCTAAGCTAACTGATGGGTCAAGTCAATCACATCATTCTCTAATGATGTGATCCCGTTAATCAAATGACAACTCATGTCTATGGTTAGGAAACATAACCATCATTGATTCAACGAGCTAGTCAAGTAGAGGCATACTAGTGACATTATGTTTGTCTATCTATTCACACATGTACTAAGTTTCCGATTAATACAATTCTAGCATGAATAATAAATATTTATCATGATATAAGGAAATAAATAACAACTTTATTATTACCTCTAGGGCATATTTCCTTCACTACGTCCTACTTGATTGATCTTGATGAATATGAGTATTACAAGAGTTGATCTACCATGAGATCGTAATGGCTAGACCCTAGAAGTCTAGCTTGTATGACTATGATAATGAATCCCCCCCCTCCGGACTAAGTCCTCCGGTTTATATAGACACCGGGAGGATCTAGGGTTACATGAGGTCGGTTACAAAGAAAGGAATCTACATATTTGGTCACCAAGCTTGCCTTCCACGCCAAGGTGAGTCCTATCCGGACACAGGTACAGTCTTCGGTCTTCGCATCTTCACAGCCCATCAATCCGGCCCATGACTAATAGGCCGGACGCCCGAGGACCCCTTAGTCCAGGACTCCCTCAGTAAAAAATGGCAGAAGACCAACCTCCCTGAAACAATCAAGGGCTTCTTCAAGACAGGGCAGCCCTGCAATCGCTTCACAATCAAGGCGCGTGTGTGGAAAGATTCGCCCCTGATTGTACAGAATACAGGAGTAGTAGCTGCACTGCTGATAGCTCCAGAATCGATCGAATGAGATCTTTGGCTTCGAGTACAGATTCTTGGCGCTATCGAAGAAGGAATTGTGTGCCCTGAAGCTGTTCACGTTGAATGATCCTAGGGATGTGGCAGCACCTGGAAGCCTTGGCAGCCTGGGCTTTGGCTTCTGAACTTGTGGCCTCTGCTCCACATGATAATCATATTGAGGTCTAGGAGCAGTGGGCGGCACCATGATTGGCCATGGAACTGTGACAAGTTCACCACAATTATAGGCATGTTTAATGGTGTGAGGCCTTGGATGTGGAACAGTGGCTTCAGCAATCACAGTGGCTTCAGGTTGTACTTGAGCTTCAGGCACCACATTAGCTTCAAGTTCCAC
The DNA here is from genome assembly GCF_003073215.2 of Triticum urartu. Lineage (NCBI taxonomy): Eukaryota > Viridiplantae > Streptophyta > Magnoliopsida > Poales > Poaceae > Triticum > Triticum urartu. Next base: position 297,705,055 of record NC_053022.1, read on the forward strand.
TAAAAGTGCTAGTTATCGACTAGAGGGGGGGTGAATAGGCGATTTTTATGAAAGTCTTCAAAACATGGAAGTTTCAAAGACAAACGATAGAAATGAACCTATTAACATGCAGCAGAAGGTAGACTACACTAGGCAAGCCATAGTCAAGTATTCAATGAAGTGAAAGCATGAAGACTAATAGCAGGATGGAAGATAGTATGAAGCCAAACAACAATAGAAGTCACACAGTGAAGTCAAACAGGTAACACACGCAGGCAATGACTTCACGAAGACAAACTGTAAATAAAGAGAGGGAAAAGATAGAACCAGTCTCTTAGTGAGGACAAGGATTTGTTGGACCAGTTCCAGTTGCTGTGACAACTATACGTCTGGTTAGGGAGGCTGAGATTTAACTCAGAAGACCATGTCTTCACCTTATTCCCCTTGAGCTAAGGACACCCAGTCCTCACCCAATCACTCTGGTAAGTCTTCAAGGTAGACTTCCAAACCTTCACAGACTTTGTTCACCGGCAATCTACAATGACTCTTGGATGCTCAGAACGCGATGCCTAACCGGCTGGAGGATTCACAATCCTCAAGTGTAACAAGTCTTCAGATCACGCAGACAGAAAGACTTCAGTGATGCCAAACACTCTTTGGGATTTGGGTGTTTCGGGCTTTGTCCTCGCAAGGATCTCTCTCTCAAATTCTTTGGAGGTGGGTTGCTCTCAAACGACAAAAGCCATGCACAAACTCTGAGCAGCCACTAATTTATGGTGTAGGGGGTGGGCTATTAATGGCCACTAGGAAACCTGACCTGATTTTTCCGAAATGACCCTGGGTCACTAAGGAACTGACACGTGTTCCAACGGTCAGATTTCAAACACACGCGGCAGCTTGACTTGGGCTACAAGTAAAGCTGACTCATCTAGCTCTGGATAAGATTTGCTCTCATTGTCTTCGCCTGAAGACATAGGATTTGGTTGAGCATCACTTTAGTCACTCTGACTTTGTTCACTTGGACCCCACTTAACAGTACGGTGGTTCCTATGACTCAACAAAGAAGAAAATGAAACTATGAAACAACTATGTCTTCGCACTCCAAAGACTTCATGCGATGTCTTCTCATGTCATAGTCTTCAATGTGAATATCTTCACATACCACCATTTTCTTCAATTTCTTCACACATTTTTAGGGGTCATCTCCGGTAGGTAAGCCGAATCAATGAGGGACTACTACCTGTGTTATCTTGCAATTCTCACAAACACATTAGTCCCTCAACCAGGTTTGTCATCAATACTCCAAAACCAACTTGGGGTGGCACTAGATGCACTTACAATCTCCCACTTTTTGGTGATTGATGACAATCTGGTTGAAGTTTTCAATAGGGATAAAAGTGTGTGAGATTGTAAAGGATTAAGATATTGTCTTCATAAGTAGCAAAAGGCTCCTCCTGAAGATGTGCATATATGTATTTTGCTTTTGGAATGCAAATGCACATGGCAGGTTGTACTTGTGGAGATCCTCTTCAACTTATGAAGGCAATTCATCATGCATGATAAGATATAACAAAGATAATGACATGCATAATGAAAAATGGACGTCTGCAATATGACTTCGTGCGGGATTTATTGTCGCACATGCAGAATTTATCGTCGCATCATATAGATGATAGAAAAGGTAGTAGACGACCATCAAGTTTAAGTGTTACTACTCAAAGAACCCAAATGTATCAAAAGCAAGAGTTGTAAACACTTGGCAAGAATTATAGCAACCACCCATAGGGACCCGCTTGAAGACTATCAACTCATATGATTCTCCCCCTTTTGTCAGTAAGGACCAAAAAGGCTTGAAGACATAGAGCTTCTAGTCGTTCCCATGAGGAGTAGGCGGTGAAGTAGCAGGGTCGTCGTTGAGGTTTGGTGGTGCAGAAGAACTTGGTGCAGTGTCAATACGCGCCGAAGTTGGAGGTGGTGAAGTAGCATCATCTTGGTCATCAATGACTTCGGCATTAACAGTTGCAGCTGAGGAGGAATAGTCAAAGTCTTCAAGTGAGGGAGTCCGACGCAAGATAGCATTCCTTGGAGGAGTTGAGTCAAACTTGAATCTTTCGGTGAAGTCATCATCTTGAAGATCAGCTTCAGCACTGAGCAATGTCAAACTCTTCCACGACCTCCGAAAGGTTTCATGAGTGACAAAGGCATTCTTGATGGCAAGGTTGCGAATGTGATTGACATCCACCAAGAGGCTCTGCATTTGACGCTTGAGCCAGTCGTGATGCTTATCCTATTTTGGATGCAACGCGACGAGAAGCTCTCGGTCATTGAGAACACGAGATCGCTTCCGAGGCCTTTGAGCAACAGTGCTTTCAGTGGCATCAGTATGGGCACGGTGAGGTGCAAGTGTATTGCCAGCCAAAGGATAAAAACGAGTGATGGCCAGAACTCCTTCAATGGGCTGGGTGAAGCTTTGGTGATCAGCATTGTGAAGATAAATTGGCTCCTTGGCAGGCTCTAGGTATATGGCTTCAACTGACAGATCAACCTCTGGCAAAAATATTAGATGGTTGCGTGCAGAAGGCTGATAGTTGACAGCTGAATGGAACTTGATAAGGCGCATAACCCATGGAGCAGAGAATTTCAGACCAAAGAGGTCAGAGCCAGATGCAGCCAATTGTTTGATAAAGAAGTCTTGAGCAATGAAGCTGATGCCATTGAAGATATAAAAGAAAAATTTCTTCATCGCTCCTTCAAGCTTCACCTTATGATATGATAGATCATTCGGGACAGATACTCTAGGTCTTCAACAAATAATTCTCTTGGGTATTCAACGTCGCGTGGCAGAGGCTTCATCATGCTCACCATTTGGCTCATGTTGGGCTCTGGCTTGTGAAAAATGCTCTCCAAGGCATTGCGGTGAAGCTGACGACCAGGTTCGAAGAGTTCACCTAGAGTGGGCAGGCCTGTGAGCTCAATGATATCCAGAGCTTTGGCTTCATGGTGTGTATTGCCTATCATCCACTCAAGGATCCAAGTCTTCGGATCCCTGTTGTAGCCGCGAATGTGGAGGGTAGCATAGAATTGTAGTAGAAGCTCTTCATTCCAATGCTCGTTATCAGTCACAAAGTTCAGGAGACCAGCATCACGGAAACAGTCAAGAGCTTCCTCTAAGCAGGGCAGTCTAGCAATAGCTTCACTGTCTAGACGCATATGGGGAAAGATGCGCCCTTGATCATAGAGAACACAAGAATAGTAATTGCGCTGCTGATAGCTCCAGAACCGATCAGATGAAATTCTTGGTTTGGAGTAGGGGTTCTTGGCACTATCAAAGAAAGTGTTGTGTGCAATGAAGCCATTTGCATTGAAAGATCCTGGTGAAGTTTCAGTAGCTGGAAACCTTGGTAGCCTTGGCTTCGGCTTCTAGACCTGAGGCCTGTGCTCTACATGATAGTCAAATTGCGGACTGGCAGCAGGTGGAGGAACCAGAATGGGCCATCTGACAGTAACCAACTGACCACGATCAAATGCTTGCTCGATGGTGTGTGGCCTTGGAGGCGGTACAGGAGCAGTGACAGTGGTAGTGGCATTACGTCAGGCTGCAGATTTGCATCAGGTGCAACATTAGCTTCAGGTGCATTCACTTCTGGCACCACATTAGCTTCAGGCGCCACATTAGCTTCTGCCATGACAATGTCATTGGCTTCAGTTGAGTTGTTTGTGGCCACCTCAGTATTGTCAGCCTCCACTTGAGTAGTTGGAGGGTCGGTCACGTTCTCCTCGAGAACAACTTTGGGGTTGGACGGGGTGTAGCAACACATTCTTCTTCTTCTCTTGGTTCTTCTTTTTCATCGGCTGATGCAGCCGGAATGTCTTCAGCAGCATTGGCTTCAGACTCTGAGATGTTCGAAGTTGGAGAGGCTTCAGGAAACACTTGTCGTGAGACCGAGTGGTGGTGCTCTTCTCCTTCTAGAACACTCGAAAGAGTGACTTGTGGCCTTGGTCCTTTGCGAAGCATGCTAAATGCTGGTGACGCTTGTGGAGATGGAGTTGTCTGGGCCACAAAGTCTTCATCATCAAGCACCGGAGTGGTGACTTGAGTTGGGGGAGTACGTGGTGATTCTTCTCGACGGGGGGATACTTGAGGGTGATCAGCCCAGGAATCATCCTGAGCGATTGGCGTCAAAGGACGACCAATGCTGATGAGCTCGCTGCTCGTGAGAACAGGCGAGGATACCATGTTGTGCTCGATCCGAGGAAGGACTTCATCATCTTCTACATTGTCTTGGGAACCAATGTCTTCAGCTACGGTGGGGTCGACAACTGGAATGTCTTCAGCTTCAGGAGCCTCTGTGGAAGCAGGCTCATGAACTATCAAGCAACACTCTTGGAGTGCGAACGCAGGGTGAGCAACTGAAATTGGCTCGACGACAAGGGGCTATGTGGGAGCAGCCCAATTTTTCTTCTTGGTCTTTCTCTTCTTGGTTGGTGGCGCATCATCTGTGGTGTTCTTGTTCTTGCGCTTTCCGGCTTCGGCTCCGGCTGTTCTTGTCTTCTTGAGCTCTGAAGCCACTATGGGGACCTTAGGCTTCACACCTGTCATGCTGGCGGGGAAGACAATGCAAGGTTCTTCTCACCCGGATGCTTCAGCTGGGGCCATAGTAGGATTCTTCTTCTTAGCAGCCATCTTGGGGTCGATGCCAGGACACCCAAGTGCCTTGTGCTTCTCAGCTTCGTTGTAAGCTTGAACACATTTGGCAGCGAGGAGTTTCATGTGCTCTCGAGAACCTTTAGCTTCATCACGTTTCTTGTGAAATGCCTCCTTGAGCCCATGCATCATTGTCTTGAAGTTTTGGCATGTGCTTCTTGAACTGAGCCTTTTCATAGTCAATCTTGTGCTTCAGTTCAACTATACTCTGAGCTAGAGCCAGCTCAGGAGCAATGGCTCCATGGAAGGAGACGCTGAGGCCAATAGGGAGCTGAAGATCATCAAAACTGAGGTTTGGGCTATCAAACCACTCGTCGATGAACTTGTTCAGGATGTCCACATCGAAGAGGGGAAGATCATTGAAGATTTCTGCCTCTTGATTGCTCTTTATTAGCAGCTCAAGAGCATCATCGCCAAGATCATAGTCACTAGATAGATCAATGGCGTCGTTCTCATTCCTTAGAACGGCAATAGGGGTCAGTGCCTGACCAGTAGTCTGCATGGGCTCCTTCTTCTTCTCAGACTTGGAGATGCATGAGAGATCTTCAGAATGCACACTTGGTGTAGGAGGAGCAGTGGCCAGAGCCTTCGCTGGTGAAGCTCTTGGTGCAGTGGAGGGCTTCGAAGCCTTGGGCTTCGGTGGCTTCTGTTTCTTAGGCTTTGGTGGTGCAGGCGCTATGTCAGAATCAGTGTCATCTGCAGAGTGATCCACGGCTGCCCCTTGAACCATGATGTGAGTGATGAGACCCTCGAGGTTGTAGAAAGGCCCAACAATATTGGGTTCAGCATCGCGTGTGCCATCGGCACAAGGAGCAGATGGGCCGGGGTTAAAGTTTAATCCCCGCGACTTCTTGTTTTCTTTGGCCGAGTTCTTGGCAAACTGGTAGTTGTGCTTGAACAGATTGTCTTCATGACACCATAGCAGAGAAGATGGGTCGGCATCAGCAGGCTGTGGTCCACGAACCATGCAAGGGTAGAAACCCTGAGCAATAGCTTCAGATTTAGTCTTGAGTTGAAGATTTTTATAGAGAATATCTCCCCAAGGATGCTTGATGGCATTCTTTTCAGCGCATTCCTTGGTGACGAATCTGTACTTGAACCATTGCTCGGCCCAATATCTTCGAATCCATTGGATTCGTGTTTTGCATTGGCCATAGCTCTCTTCAGGATCAGTTTTGTATAACTCATAAAGATATTTAAGAAAATCCATTGACGTGCCCCCTCGGTGCTATCTACCTCCCTTCCTTGCTGACTTATCTGCGGCCATGTAGTTCAGATTGAATGGCTTCAAAACTGTCAAAGGCTTCCATATGCTGGTCAGACAGGAACTAGCTTCGGGAGAATTGATGTGATGCGGTAAGAATTCTGCAAATGAATGTAGACTATGAGAACCAAGGGATTCTCCCACAGACATGTACCTATGACAGCATTAGAGATGCGAGGGAAGGGGAAGAGGTCATATGCATTCTCAGAAGATTTTGAAGATAAATCAGTTTAGAAGACATTGACCTCATAGCACGAAGACATTCACTTATGTGTTGAGAGTTAGTTCCAGATTTATACGAATCCAAGAATTGGTACAAGTGAAGAATCTAACTACGTGTGAAGCATAAGTGAATATACTAGGCATATTATGAGATGCAGAACATGATAGATCCAAATTTGTGGAGGTAGAAACTACTTTTGGTAAGGAAAGATGAATCCATGGGATCAAAAAGACAGTAAAAGAGAGTTTTAATTTACCACACGATGAACTTCTAGATGGAGTAGAAGATGAGGCCGAGCAGTTCGATCTTCCGTGACCTAACTTGGCGACGGAGGACACCTACGGCGGCGGCGGAGAAGACGAAGTCCGCGGCCGGCGTGAGGACGGCGTCGGTGAGGTCGCAGCAGCTAAGCGCTTTGTCGCCGGCGTCGTCGAGAGCTAGCGGTGGCGCTACGGTTTGTCTGAGGTGGAGAGGTGCAAGAAACATTTTGACCGCGATGTGATGTGCATTTATAGGGAGAGGGACAGCACAACGCAATTACACAGGTGCCCTGGCGGTTCACATCTGAGGGACATGTGGCGAACATGCAACACATTGGAGGTTGTTCCATGTTCCCACGCACGCCTGGACTATCGGGTGGTCGTTCCGGCTTCTCCGGGTTTCAGGCAATAAGGATTGAGCATTTAAAACAAATTTAATGTTTGTCTCTGTATCTTCTGCTGACAAGGACGCAGAGAAGACATTTGACGGTTTCAATAGAATGCATATGATTTGGATAGATAGATTTGAGAAGGAAGCATAGAGAGGTTAGGGTCCGATCACATTCACTTAGTTCAAAAGATTCAAATGAGAAGACATAGCTATAAGTGAATGCTGTAGAGGACAGAACACTAATATATGTATATATCAGAATAAGACTAAATCAACATTGTGAAGATAAACATGAAGTCATGTCAATGTTGAAGACAAACCAAATGCGAAGACTTCGCAAATGTAACGCCAACAGAAAACACTCCAAACAAAAGTTTGGTGGTGGTGTTCCCACCATATAGGAAGTATTAGACCCAGACATGGCGCACAATTATCGTGGTCCTCCGAAGTCAAATTCCGTGTTAATGTATTCACACTTAGAGTGTAAGTCTTCATTAATTGAAGATATACGTTACTTTGTGTGTTGCACATCTAAGTCATCAACATGCATAGGTGTTAGGATGTGTGCCTAATTACAGGACATTTGAGGATTCCAAGATATTTAGCTCACACCGCAACTTGCAAAACCTTTTCTCACCCAAGGGCTTTGTGAAGATATCTGCCAGTTGCTCTTCAGTGTTGATGTGAATGATATCAATATCTTCCTTCATGACATGATCTCTGAGAGAGTGATGACGAATTTCAATGTGCTTTGTCTTGGAGTGCTGAACTGGGTTGTTGGCAATCTTGATAGCGCTTTCATTGTCACAGTAGAGTGGAACTTGCTTCAGATGGATGCCATAGTCTTTGAGTGTTTGCTTCATCCATAGAAGCTGAGCGCAGCAAGATCCAGCAGCAATGTATTCAGATTCAGCAGTGGAGAGAGATACACAGTTCTGCTTCTTTGAAGACCAACAAACAAGTGATCGTCCCAGAAAGTGACATGTGCCTGATGTAGACTTGCGATCCACCTTGTCACCGGCATAATCAGCATCCAAAAATCCAACTAGATCAAACTCTAAGCCCTTTGGATACCATAATCCTAATGTTGGGGTGTAGGCCAAATATTGAAGAATTTGCTTCACAGCTAAGTGATGCGATTCCTTTGGTGCCGCTTGGAATCGGGCACACATGCAAACACTAAGCAATATATCTGGCCTAGATGCACATAAATAAAGTAAAGAACCAATCATGGAGTGGTATACCTTTTGATCAAACTCTTTACCATTGGCGTCAGGACCCAGATGACTTTTGGTTGGTGGCGTCGTGTATCCTTTGCAATCTTGCATTCCTAACTTCGTCAGGCAGTCTTTAAGATATTTTCTTAAGATATGAAGATGTCGTTGCTTTGCTGATGTATTTGAAGACCAAGGAAGAACTTCAGCTCACCCATCATGGACATCTGATATTGCTCTTACATCATGTGTCCAAACTCATAACTATATTTTTGATTAGTACGGCCAAAGATAATGTCATCCACATATATTTAGCACACAAACAGTTCACCATCATATGTATTCATGAAGAGTGTGGGATCCAGGGAACCAGGTTTGAAGCCTTTGCTCTTCAGAAAATCTTTGAGTGTGTCATACCAAGCGCGAGGGTCTTGTTTGAGGCCATACGGTGCCTTATTGAGCTTGTATACCATACCAGGATGTTTTGGATCTTCAAAGCCAGGCGGTTGTGCAACATACACTTCTTCTTCAATATTTCCATTGAGAAAGGCACTCTTCACATCCATTTGATATAGAAGGATGTTATGATGATTTGCGTAGGCTAGCAGTATGCGAATGGCTTCAAGCCTAGCCACGGGAGCAAATGTTTCATCGAAGTCAATCCCTTCAGCTTGAGTGTATCCTTGAGCAACGAGACGAGCCTTGTTTATGACAACTTGACCATGCCCATCTTGCTTGTTGCGATATATCCATTTAGTGCCTATGATATTGTGTTTACGAGGATCAGGACGCTTGACCAATTCCCACACATTGTTCAGCTCAAACTGTTGAAGCTCTTCTTGCATATCTTGAATCCATTCAGGTTCCAAGAAGGCTTCTGCAACTTTCTTGGGTTCAGATATTGAGACAAATGCAAAGTGTCCACAGAAATTTGCTAGCTGTGTTGCTCTTGAACGAGTGAGTGGACCAGGTGCATTGATGCTATCAATTATCTTCTCAATCTGTACTTCATTTGCAACACGAGGATGAACTGGACGAAGATTTTGCTCTTGCTGATCATTGTCATCATTAGGAGGATTGTCTTTAGGCTAAGCATTGTCTTCAGGTTGATTAGGTGTAGAAATGATAAGTTCCTCTTCAGCCTGAGCTACATACAGTATGATCTCTCTAGTTCCCATAAGCTTGATGGATTCACTAGGTGGAACTTCATCTAGCACATTTGGCAGGTGCTCTCTTTGCGAGCCGTTAGTCTCATCGAACCGCACATCCATAGTTTCAACCACTTTATAGTGAAAGAGGTTGAAGACTCTGTAGGAGTGTGAGTCCTTTTCATAACCAAGCATAAAACCTTCATGTGCTTTCGGTGCAAATTTTGAAGTGTGATGTGGATCCTTGATCCAGCACCTAGCACCAAATACTCTGAAGTAACTGACATTTGGCTTCTTACAAGCAAGGAGTTCATAGGATGTCTTCTTCAGAAGCTTGTGAAGATAAACACGGTTGATGACATGGCATGCAGTATCAATAGCTTCAGGCCAGAACGTTCTTGGAGTCTTGTATTCATCAAGCATCGTCCGAGCCATCTCAATGAGTGTTCTGTTCTTGCGCTCCATGATGCCATTTTGCTGAGGTGTGTACGGAGCTGAGAACTCATGATTGATACCCAATGTATCCAGGTAAAGGTCGAGGCGGGTGTTCTTGAACTCTGTGCCATTGTCACTTCTGATATGCTTGATCTTGACGCCATAGTTGTTCATGGCACATTTGGCGAAGCGTCTGAAGACATCCTGCACTTCAGTCTTGTAGAGGATTATGTGCACCCATGTATATCTTGAATAATCGTCAACAATGATGAAGCCATAGAGACAAGCAGTAGTAGTGAGAGTAGAGTAGTGAGTAGGGCCGAATAGCTCCATGTGTAGCAGTTCGAAGGGTTGAGTTGTTGTCATGATTGTCTTTGAGGGATGCTTGGCCCTCGTCATCTTTCCAGCTTCGCAGGCACCGCATAATTGATCCTTATTGAACTTGACACCCTCGATGCCTATGACATGCTTCTTCTTTGCGAGAGTACGCAAGTTCCTCATGCCAGCATACCCTAGCCTCCGATGCCAGAGCCAGCACTCTAAAGCTTTTGCAAGAAGACATACAGCAAGATGTGGTCCAGCTGAGAAATCTACCATGTACAAATCATCTTTTCGATGCCCTTCAAAGACTAGAGACTTGCCAGATTCCATTAGAACAAGGCAATGATATTTTCCAAATATCACAATCATGTTCAAATCGCAAAGCATTGAGACAGACATAAAGTTGAAGCCAAGGGATTCAACAAGCATCACTTTATCCATGTGCTGATCCTTTGAGATTGCAACTCTACCTAGACCCAATACCTTGCTTTTACCAATGTCAACAAATGTGATGTGACTCTTGTCAGATGGACGTAAGGTTGAGTCCATGAGAAGACTTCGATCACCAGACATATGATTAGTGCATCCGCTGTCCATAATCCATTCTGAAGCATGAGGTGTCATACCCTACAGTATAGTTAGGGGGATAGGCTTCACCAAGAGTATTCTGAAGCATAAACATTTGATGCACAAGAAGATTATCAAAGCTCAGATCAAGATTAGGAGTGATAGGATGAATGGCAAGCGATTCAGGAACAAAATACACAGTGAGACCATTTGGGCATTTTGTCTTGCGCCCAACAAGATGTTTTAGGTCCCCAGCAATAGCATCTGACGCCTTTGATTTCCGGCTGGAGACCTTTCCCTGCAAAAGAAAGTAAATTTTTCTTAGCCACCCACATCTTTAGGGGTGGCTTAGAAGCAATGAGTCTAAGTGAATCATCTGAGAACTTCGGCTTTGGAGCCCTAGCAAATAGCCTTGCAGGAGGTGAATAGTACTCATATGAATAAGCAGAGTAGTTCTTAGTCTTATGAACATAGCGATTTGATGATACACGCTCATATTCATAAGTTTGAGTATGATTTTCCTGCAAAACATTGGCATTAGGGTGACTCAGGTGAGTCATGTGTCTGTATGAAGCCTTTGGACCATATGAAGCCTTTGGTCTGGGGTTTGTCTTCTTCCCTTGTGGTGTCATGACGACATTCATAGGAAGATTCTCCAGACACCTTTTGGGCACCCAGATTTTCTTCATGGGTGGCCCATTCCTGCAGTTAGTACCAATATACCTGGCAGACACTTCACCATTCTGATTCTTAAACAGTTTATAGTTTGCATCAAAGGATTCATCAATGATAATAGGGTTAGCACAAGTGAAGCCAGATAGGGTGGATGGATCCACTGAAGGTTCCTTTGCAGCAACCCATGTGGTTTTGGGGTACTGCTCAGGCTTCCAGTAAGAACCATCAACATTCATTTTCCTCTCGAACCCAACACCCTCTTTCCTAGGGTTTTGGTTCAGAATCTGCTTTTTGAGGACATCACATAGTGTCTGATGCCCTTTGAGACTTTTGTACATCCCTGTCTCAAGCAATGTCTTCAACCTAGCATTTTCATCAGCAATAGCAGTAGCATCCTCAGCAGAGGGGTTAGTTACCACATCAACAGTTGAAGATATCGCAACAGTAGTAGCAGTAGAACATTCAGCAACAGAAGTAGCATTATCACGCTCAAGGCATTTTAGACATGGTGGTTCAAATCCTCCCTGAGCGGGACTGATATGTTGAGCGCGAAGTGACTCGTTTTGTTTTTGAAGATCTTCATGAACTTCTCTCAATCTCTCAAGTTCTTGCTTCCTTTTGAAGATAATCATAGGAAAGCTTTTCATGAGTTGTTGAGAGCGTTTCATGACGACTTTCAAGTTCCTCATACTTAACATGAAGATTTTTTATGTCTTCAATTAAGGACTGAGATCGGGTCATTTCCGCGTCCAAGAGGAGTCGCTTTTGTCTAATAGTTTTTGAATATGTTCCATAGCTCTCTGTTGTTCAGTTGCAATTTTAGCAAGTGTTTTGTAGCTGGGTTTGGATTCACAATCAGAGTCATCTTCACTTGATGTTTGAAAGTAAGCATCGCGTGACTTTACCTTGGCGCCACGTGCCATGAAGCAGTAGGTGGGAGCGGAGTCGTCCTTGTCATTAGCATCAGCATAGGTGACGGAGCCATTGTCTTCAGTGTTGAAGATGGACTTGGCAACATAGGCTATAGCTAGAGCTAGACTTGCAATGCCATAGTCGGACTCCTCCTCAGACTCCACCTCCGCCTCCTCAGAAGCAGACTCCTCTGAATCCATCTCCTTTCCAACAAAAGCACGAGCCTTGCAAGATGAGGTCTTCTTGTGTGATGAAGACTTGGAAGAAGACTCTGAGGTTTATTCTTCTTCTTGTCATCAGAATCATATTCCTTGCTCTTCTTCTTCTTGTTGTTTTTATTGTCCCACTGCGGACACTTAGAGATGTAGTGACCAGGTTTCTTGCACTTATGGCATGTTCTCTTCTTGTGGTCATGAGTAGAAGCTTCATCATTTCTTGAGCTGGATCGTGAAGACTTTATGAAGCCTTTCTTCTTGGTGAATTTCTGGAACTTCTTCACAAGCATAGCAAGCTCCTTTCCAATGTCTTCAGGATCACCAGAACTGCAGTCAGATTCTTCTTTAGATGAGGAAACAGACTTTGCCTTCAAAGCGCGAGTTCGGCCATAGTTGGGACCATAGATATCTCTTTTCTTAGATAGTTGAAACTCATGTGTGTTGAGCCTCTCAAGTATGTCAGACGGATCGAGTGTCTTGAAGTCAGGGCGTTCTTGAATCATCAGGGCTAGGGTGTCAAACAAGCTGTCAAGTGATCTCAGGAGTGTCTTGACGATTTCATGCTTGGTGATCTCAGTGGCGCTGAGAGCATGAAGCTCATTTGTGATGTTAGTGAGGCGATCAAATGTGAGAAGAACATTCTCATTGTTGTTTCTCTTGATAGTCCGATCGTAGGTATCTCAATACCTAGTTCAATCTCATTACCGGCAAGTCTCTTTACTCATTATGTAATGCATCATCCTGCAACTAAATCATTAGTCACAATGCTTGCAAGGCTTATAGTGATGTGCATTACCAAGAGGGCCCAGAGATACCTCTCCGACAATTGGAGTGAAAAATCCTAATCTCGATCTATGCCAACTCAACAAGCACCATCAGAGACAACTGTAGAGCACCTTTATAATCACCCAGTTACGTTGTGACATTTGGTAGCACACAAAGTGTTCCTCCGGTACTCGGGAGTTGCATAATCTCATAGTCATAGGAACATGTATAAGTGATAGAGAAAGCAATAGCAACAAACTAAACTATCATCATGCTAAGCGAACGGATGGGTCAAGCCAATCACATCATTCACTAATGATGTGATCCCGTTAATCAAATGACAACTCATGTCTATGGTTAGGAAACATAACCATCGTTGATTCAACGAGCTAGTCATGTAGAGGAATACTAGTGACATTTTGTTTGTCTATGTATTCACACATGTACTAAGTTTCCGATTAATACAATTCTAGCATGAATAATAAACATTTATCATGATATGAGGAAATATAAATAACAACTTTATTATTGCCTCTAGGACATATTTCCTTCACTACGTCCTGCTTGATTGATCTTGATGAATATGAGTATTACAAGAGTTGATCTACCACGAGATCCTGATGGCTAAACCCTAGAAGTCTAGCCTATATGACTATGATAATGAATCCCCCCTCCGGACTAAGTGCTCCGGTTTATATAGACACCGGGAGGATCTAGGGTTACATGAGGTCGGTTACAAAGAAAGGAATCTACATATTTGGTCGCCAAGCTTGCCTTCCAGGCCAATGTGAGTCCTATCCGGACACAGATGCAGTCTTCGGTCTTCAAGTCTTCAGAGCCCATCAGTCCGGCCCATGACTAACAGGCCGGACGCCCGAGAACCCCTTAGTCCAGGACTCCCTCAGTAACAAATGGCAGAAGACCAACCTCCCTGAAACAGTCAAGGGCTTCTTCGAGACAGGGCAGCCCTGCAATCGCATCACAATCAAGGCTTGTGTGGAAAGATTCACCCCTGATTGTATAGAATACAAGAGTAGTAGCTGCACTGCTGATAGCTCCAGAATCGATCGGATGAGATCTTTGGCTTCGAGTACGGATTCTTGGCGCTATCGAAGAAGGTATTGTGTGCCCTGAAGCTATTCATGTTGAATGATCCTGGGGATGTGCCAACACCTGGAAGTCTTGGCAGCCTAGGCTTTGGCTTCTGAACTTGTGGCCTCTGCTCCACATGATAGTCATACTGAGGTCCGGGAGTAGTGGGAGGCACCATGATGAGCCATCGAACCGTGACAAGTTCACCATGATTATAGGCCTGTTCAATGGTGTGAGGCCTAGGAGGTGGAACAGTGGCTTCAACATTCACAGTGGCTTCAGGTTGTACTTGAGCTTCAGGCACCACATTAGCTTCAGGTTCCACTGAAAGTGCTAGTTATCGACTAGAGGGGGGTAAATAGGCGATTTTTATGGAAGTCTTCAAAACATGGAAGTTTCGAAGACAAATGATAGAAGTGAACCTATTAACATGTTGTGAAATATGCCCTAGAGGCAATAATAAATTGATTATTATTATATTTCCTTGTTCATGATAATCGTTTATTATCCATGCTAGAATTGTATTGATGGGAAACTCAGATACATGTGTGGATACATAGACAACACCATGTCCCTAGTAAGCCTCTGGTTGACTAGCTCTTTGATCAATAGATGGTTACGGTTTCCTGACCATGGACATTGGATGTCATTGATAACGGGATCACATCATTAGAAGAATGATGTGATGGACAAGACCCAATCCTAAGCATAGCACAAGATCGTGTAGTTCGCATGCTAAAGCTTTTCTAATGTCAAGTATCATTTCCTTAGACCATGAGATTGTGCAACTCCCGAATACCGTGGGAATACTTTGGGTGTGCCAAACGTCACAACGTAACTGGGTGGCTATAAAGGTGCACTACGGGTATCTCCGAAAGTGTCTGTTGGGTTGGCACGAATCGAGACTAGGATTTGTCACTCCGTGTGACGGAGAGGTATCTCTAGGCCCACTCGGTAGGACATCATCATAATGTGCACAATGTGATCAAGGAGTTGATCACGGGATGATGTGTTACGGAATGAGTAAAGAGACTTGCCGGTAACGAGATTGAACAAGGTATCGGGATACCGACGATCGAATCTCGGGCAAGTATCGTACCGCTAGACAAAGGGAATTGCATACGGGATTGATCGAATTCTCGACATCATGGTTCATCCGATGAGATCATCATGGAACATGTGGGAACCAACATGGGTATCCAGATCCCGCTGTTGGTTATTGACCGGAGAACGTCTCGGTCATGTCTGCATGGTTCCCGAACCCGTAGGGTCTACACACTTAAGGTTCGATGACGCTAGGGTTATAGGGAATAGATATACGTGGTTACCGCATGTTGTTCGGAGTCCCGGATGAGATCCCGGATGTCACGAGGAGTTCCGGAATGGTCCGGAGGTAAAGATTTATATATGGGAAGTCCTGTTTTGGTCGCCGGAAAAGTTTCGGGGTTTATCGGTAACGTACCGGGACCACTGGGAGGGTCCCGGGGGTCCACCAAGTGGGGCCACCAGCCCCGGAGGGCTACATGGGCCAAGTGTGGGAGGGGACCAGCCCCAGGTGGGCTGGTGTGCCCCCCACCAAGGCCCAAGGCGCAAGGGAGAGTGGAAGGGGGCAAACCCTAGGCTCAGATGGGCCTAAGGCCCACCTAGTGGTGCGCCCCCCTCTCTCCCCCCTTGGCTGCACCCCTAGATGGGATCTAGGCTGGCCGCCACCCCTAGGGGTGGAAACCTAGGTGGGGGCGCAGCCCCTCCCCTCCCCCTATATATACTTGAGGTTTTGGGCTGCCATACACATGAGTTCCTCTCCTTCTTGGCGCAGCCCTACCCCTCTCCCTCCTCGTCTCTTGCGGTGCTTGGCGAAGCCCTGCTGGAGTACCACGCTCCTCCACCACCACCACGCCGTTGTGCTGCTGCTGGATGGAGTCTTCCTAAACCTCTCCCTCTCTCCTTGCTGGATCAAGGCATGGGAGACGTCACCGGGCTGTACGTGTGTTGAACGCGGAGGTGCCGTCCGTTCGGCACTAGGATCTCCGGTGATTTGGATCACGACGAGTACGACTCCTTCAACCCAGTTCTCTTGAACGCTTCCGCTTAGCGATCTACAAGGGTATGTAGATGCACTCTCCTTCTCCCCGTTGCTGGTTTCTCCATAGATAGATCTTGGTGACACGTAGGAAATTTTTGAATTTCTGCTACGTTCCCCAACAGTGGCATCATGAGCTAGGTCTATTGCGTAGATTCTATGCACGAGTAGAACACAAAGTAGTTGTGTGCGTTGATTTTGTTCAATATGCTTACCATTACTAGTCCAATCTTGTTTCGACGGTATTGTCGGATGAAGCGGCCCGGACCGACCTTACATGTACTCTTACGTGAGACTGGTTCCACCGACTGACATGCACTAGTTGCATAAGGTGGCTAGCGGGTGTCTGTCTCTCCCACTTTAGTCGGAACGGATTCGATGAAAAGGGTCCTTATGAAGGGTAAATAGCAATTGGCATATCACGTTGTGGTTTTGCGTAGGTAAGAAACGTTCTTGCTAGAAACCCATAGCAGCCACGTAAAACATGCAAACAACAATTAGAGGACGTCTAACTTGTTTTTGCAGGGTATGCTATGTGATGTGATATGGCCAAGAAGAATGTGATGAATGATATGTGATGTATGAGATTGATCATGTTCTTGTAATAGGAATCACGACTTGCATGTCGATGAGTATGACAACCGGCAGGAGCCATATGAGTTGTCTTTATTTATTGTATGACCTGTGTGTCATTGAACAACGCCATGTAATTACTTTACTTTATTGCTAACCGGTAGCCATAGTAGTAGAAGTAATAAGTTGGCGAGATAACTTCATGGAGACACAATGATGGAGATCATGATGATGGAGATCATGGTGTCATGGCGGTGACGATGATGATCATGGAGCCCCGAAGATGGAGATCAAAAGGAGCAATATGATATTGGCCATATCATGTCACTGTTTGATTGCATGTGATGTTTATCATGTTTTTGCATCTTATTTGCTTAGAAAGACGGTAGTAAATAAGATGATCCCTCATTAAAATTTCAAGAAAGTGTTCCCCCTAACTGTGCACCGTTGCAAAGGTTCGTTGTTTCGAAGCACCATGTGATGATCGGGTGTGATAGATTCTAACATTCGAATACAACGGGTGTTGACGAGCCTAGCATGTACAGACATGGCCTCGGGACACATGCGAAACACTTAGGTTGACTTGACGAGCCTAGCATGTACAGACATGGCCTCGGAACACGGAGGACCGAAAGGTCGAGCATGAGTCGTATGGTAGATATGATCAACATGAAGATGTTCACCGAGGTTGACTAGTCCGTCTCACGTGATGATCGGACACGGCCTAGTTGACTCGGATCATGTAATCACTTAGATGACTAGAGGGATGTCTATCTGAGTGGGAGTTCATAAGATGAACTTAATTATCCTGAACATAGTCAAAATGTCTTCGCAAATTATGTCGTAGCTCACGCTTTAGTTCTACTGTTTAGATATGTTCCTAGAGAAAATTTAGTTGAAAGTTGATAGTAGCAATTATGCGGACTAGGTCCGTAAACTGAGGATTGTCCTCATTGCTTCATAGAAGGCTAATGTCCTTAATGCACCGTTCAGTGTGCTGAACCTCGAACGTCGTCTGTGGATGTTGCGAACATCTGACATACACATTTTGATAACTACGTGATACTTCAGTTAAACGGTTTAGAGTTGAGGCACCGAAGACGTTTTGAAACGTCACGAAACATATGAGATGTTTCGAGGGCTGAAATTGGGATTTCAGGCTCGTGCCCACGTCAAGAGGTATAAGACCTCCGACGATTTTCTTAGCCTGCAAACTAAGGAAGAAAAGCTCAATTGTTGAGCTTGTGCTCAGATTGTCTGAGTACAACAATCATTTGAATCGAGTGGGAGTTGATCTTCTAGATGAGATGGTGATGTTTCTCCGAAGTCATTACCACCAAGCTGCTAGAGCTTCGTGATGAACTATAATATATCGGGGACATATGTGATGATCCTTGAGATATTCGCAATGTTTGACACCACAAAGATAGAAATCAAGAAGTAGCATCAATTGTTGATGGTTGGTGAAACCACCAGTTTCCAGAAGGGCAAGGGCAAGAAGGGATACTTCATGAAACGGCAAATCAGCTGCTGCTCTAGTGAAGAAACCCAAGGTTGAAACCAAACCCGAGACTAAGTGCTTCTGTAATAAGGGGAACAGCCACTGGAGCAGAATTACCCTAGATACTTGGTAGATGAGAAGGCTGGCAAGGTCGATAGAAGTATATTGGATATACATTATGTTAATGTGTACTTTACTAGTACTCCTAGTAGCACCAGGGTATTAGATACCGGTTCGGTTGCTAAGTGTTAGTAACTCGAAATAAAAGCTACGGAATAAACGGAGACTAGCTAAAGGTGAGATGAAGATATGTGTTGGAAGTATTTCCAAGGTTGATCAAATATCGTACGCTCCCTCTACCATCAAGATTGGTGTTTGCATTGAGCATAGACATGATTGGATTATGTCTATCGCAATACGGTTATTCATGTAAGGAGAATAATGGTTACTCTGTTTATTTGAATAATGCCTTCAATGGTCTTGCACCTAAAATGAATGGTTTATTGAATCTCGATCGTAGTGATACACATGTTCATGCCAAAAAGATATAATATAGTAATGATAGTACCACCTACTTGTGGCACTGCCACGTAAGTCATATCGGTATAAAATGCATGAAGAAGCTCCATGTTGATGGATCTTTGGGCTCACTTGTTTTGAAAAGTTTGAGACATGCGAACCATGTCTATTGGTGTATATGCATGAAGAAACTCCATGCAAATGGACCGTTTGGACTCACTTGATTTTGAATCACTTGAGACATGCAAATCATACCACATGGGCAAGATGACTGAAAGCCTCGTTTTCAGTAAAATGGAACTAGAAAGCAACTTGTTGGAAGTAATACATTTTGATGTGTGCAGTCCAATGAGTGCTGAGGCGTGTAGTGGATATCGTTATGTTCTTACTTCACAGATGATTTGAGTAGATGTTGAGTATATTTACTTGATGAATCATGAGTCTGAATTATTGAAAGGTTCAAGTAATTTCAGGGTGAAGTTGAAAGATCGTCATGACAAGAGGATAAAATATCTATGATATGATCATAGAGATGAATATCTGAATTACGAGTTTCGCACAGAATTAAGACATTGTGGAAATTGTTTCACAACTAATACAGCCTGGAACACCATAGTGTGATGGTGTGTCCGAACATCATAACTGCACCCTATTGGATATGATGCATACCATGATGTCTCTTATCGAATTACCACGATAGTTTATGGGTTAGGCATTAGAGACAACCGCATTCACTTGAAATAGGGCACCACGTAATTCCGATGAGATGACACTGTATGAACTATGGTTTAGAGAAACCTAAGCTGTCATTTCTTAAAAGTTTGGGGCTGCGACGCTTATGTTAAAAAGTTTCAGGCTGATAAGCTCGAACCCAAAGCAGATAAATGCATCTTCATAGGACACCCAAAACAGTTGGGTATACCTCCTGTCTTAGATCCGAAAGCAATAAGGGATTGTTTCTAGAATCGGGTCCTTTCTCGAGGAAAAGTTTCTCTCGAAAGAATTGAGTGGGAGGATGGTGGAGACTTGATGAGGTTATTGAACCGTCTCTTCAACTAGTGTGTGGCAGGGCACAGGAAGTTGTTCCTGTGGCACCCACACCAATTGAAGTGGAAGCTTATGATATTGATCATGAGACTTCGGATCAAGTCACTCCCAAACCTCGTAGGACGACAAGGATGCGTACTACATCAGAGTGGTATGTAATCCTGTCTTGGAAGACATGTTGCTAGACAACAATGAACCTACGAGCTATGGAGAAGCGATGGTGGGCCCGGATTCCGATAAATGGCGCGAGGCCATAAAATCCGAGAGAGGATCCATGTATGAAAACAAAGTGTAGACTTTGGCAGAACGGCTCGATGGTCGTAAGGCTGTTGAGTACAGATGGATTTTTAAAAGGAAGACGGACAATGATGGTATGTATCACCATTAAGAAAGCTCGACTTGTCATTAAGATTTTTTTTTCGACAAGTTCAAGGAGTTGACTATGGTGAGACTTTCTCACTCGTAGTGATGCTAAGAGTCTGTTGGAATTATATTAGCGATTACTGCATTATTTATGAAATTTTGCAGATAGGATGTCAAAACCATTGTTTCCTTGATGATTTTCTTGAGGAAAGGTTGTATGTGATACAACCAGAAGGTTTTGTCAATCCTGAAAGATTCTAATAAGTATGCAAAGCTCCAGCAATCCTTCTAAGGACTGGAGTAAGCATCTCGGAGTTGGAATGTATGCTTTCATGAGATGATCAAAGATTTTGGGTGTATACAAAGTTTATGAGAAACTTGTATTTCCAAAGAAGTGAGTGGGAGCACTATAGAATTTCTGATGAGTATATGTTGTTGACATATTGTGGATCAGAAATGATGTAGAATTTCTAAAAAGCATATAGGGTTATTTGAAAAGTGTCTTTCAATAGAAAACCTGGATTAGGGTACTTGAACATTGAGCATCTAGATCTATGAGGATAGATCAAAAACGCTAAATGGTACTTTCAAATGAGCACATACCTTGACATGATCTTGAAGGTGTTCAAGATGGATCAGTCAAGGAAGGAGTTCTTGCCTGAGTTGTAAGGTATGAAGTTAAGACTTAAAGCTTGACCACGGCAGAAGAAAGAGAAAGGATGAATGTCGTCCCCTATGCTTTTGTCATAGGCTCTATACGGTATGCCATGCTGAGTACCGCACCTGATGTGTACCTTGCCACATGTCTGGCAAGAGGGTACAAAGGTGATCCAGGAGTGGATCACTAGATAGCGATCAAAATTGTCCTTGTAGTAATAGGGACATGTTTCTCGATTATGGAGGTGATAAAGAGTTCGACGTAAAGGGTTACATCGATGCAAGATTTAACACCTATCCGAATGACTCTGAGTAGCAAACCGGATACATATAGTGGAGCAACCATTGGAATAGCTCCAAGTGGAGCGTGGAAGCAGCATTTATAATATGACCTAGAGATTTGCGAAGTACATACGGATCTGAATGTTGCAGACCCGTTGACTAAAACCTCTCTCACAAGCAAAACATGATCAAACCCAGAACTCATTGAGTCTTAATCACATGATGATGTGAACTAGTTTAGTGACACTAGTAAACTCTTTGGATGTTGGTCACATGGCGATGTGACCTGTGAGTGTTAATCACATGGTGATGTGAACTAGATTGTTGACTCTAGTGCAAGTGGGAGACTATTGGAAATATTCCCTAGAGGCAATAATAAATTGATTATTATTATATTTCCTTGTTCATGATAATCGTTTATTATCCATGCTAGAATTGTATTGATGGGAAACTCAGATACATGTGTGGATACATAGACAACACCATGTCCCTAGTAAGCCTCTAGTTGACTAGCTCGTTGATCAATAGATGGTTACGGTTTCCTGACCATGGACATTGGATGTCATTGATAACGGGATCACATCATTAGAAGAATGATGTGATGGACAAGACCCAATCCTAAGCATAGCACAAGATCGTGTAGTTCGCATGCTAAAGCTTTTCTAATGTCAAGTATCATTTCCTTAGACCATGAGATTATGCAACTCCCGAATACCGTGGGAATACTTTGGGTGTGCCAAACGTCACAACATAACTGGGTGTCTATAAAGGTGCACTACAGGTATCTCCGAAAGTGTCTGTTGGGTTGGCACGAATCGAGACTGGGATTTGTCACTCCGTGTGACGGAGAGGTATCTCTGGGCCCACTCGGTAGGACATCATCATAATGTGCACAATGTGATCAAGGAGTTGATCACGGGATGATGTGTTACGGAATGAGTAAAGAGACTTGCCGGTAACGAGATTGAACAAGGTATCAGGATACCGACGATCGAATCTCGGGAAAGTATCGTACCGCTAGACAAAGGGAATTGTATACGGGATTGATCGAATTCTCGACGTCATGGTTCATCCGATGAGATCATCGTGGAACATGTGGGAACCAACATGGGTATCCAGATCCCGTTGTTGGTTATTGACCGGAGAACGTCTCGGTCACGTCTGCATGGTTCCCAAACCCATAGGGTCTACACACTTAAGGTTCGATGACACTAGGGTTATAGGGAATAGATATACATGGTTACCGCATGTTGTTTGGAGTCCCAGATGAGATCCCGGACGTCACGAGGAGTTCCGGAATGGTCCGGAGGTAAAGATTTATATATGGGAAGTCCTGTTTTGGTCGCCGGAAAAGTTTCGGGGTTTATCGGTAACGTACCGGGACCACTGGGAGGGTCCCGGGGGTCCACCAAGTGGGGCCACCAGCCCCGGAGGGCTGCATGGGCCAAGTGTGGGAGGGGACCAGCCCCAGGTGGGCTGGTGCGCCCCCCACCAAGGCCCAAGGCGCAAGGAAGAGTGGAAGGGGGCAAACCCTAGGCTCAGATGGGCCTAAGGCCCACCTAGTGGTGCGCCCCCCTCTCTCCCCCCTTGGCCGCCCCCCTAGATGGGATCTAGGCTGGCCGCCACCCCTAGGGGTGGAAACCTAGGTGGGGGCGCAACCCCTCCTCCCCCCCTATATATACTTGAGGTTTTGGGCTGCCATACACATGAGTTCCTCTCCTTCTTGGCGCAGCCCTACCCCTCTCCCTCCTCGTCTCTTGCGGTGCTTAGCGAAGCCCTGCTGGAGTACCACGCTCCTCCACCACCACCACGCCGTTGTGCGACTGCTGGATGGAGTCTTCCTCAACCTCTCCCTCTCTCCTTGCTGGATCAAGGCATGGGAGACGTCACCGGGCTGTACATGTGTTGAACGCGGAGGTGCCGTCCGTTCGGCACTAGGATCTCCGGTGATTTGGATCACGAGAAGTACGACTCCTTCAACCCAGTTCTCTTGAACGCTTCCGCTTAGCGATCTACAAGGGTATGTAGATGCACTCTCCTTCTCCTCGTTGCTGGTTTCTCCATAGATAGATCTTGGTGACACGTAGGAAAATTTTGAATTTCTGCTACGTTCCCCAACATAACATGCAGCGGAAGCTAGACTACACTAGGCAGCCATAGTCAAGTATTCAATGAAGTGAAAGCATGAAGACTAATAGCAGCTAGGTAGTGATGATCAGGATGGAAGATAGTATGAAGCCAAACAACAATATAAGTCACATAGTGAAGTCAAACAACAATAGAAGTCACACAGTGAAGTCAAACAGGTAACACAGGCAGGCAATGACTTCAAGAAGACAAATTGTAAATAAAGAGAGGGAGAAGATAGAATACGTCGCTTGGTGAGGACAAGGATTTCTTGGACCAGTTCCAGTTGCTGTGACAACTGTACGTATGGTTAGGGAGGCTGAGATTTAACTCAGAAGACCGTGTCTTCACCTTATTCCCCTTGAGCTAAGGACACCCAACCCTCGCCCAATCACTCTAGTAAGTCTTCAAGGTAGACTTCCAAACCTTCATAGACTTCGTTCACCAGCAATCCACAATGACTCTTGGATGCTCAGAACGCGACGCCTAACTGGTTGGAGGATTCACAGTCCTGAAGTGTAACAAGTCTTCAGATCATGCGGACAGAAAAACTTCAGTGAAGCCAAACACTCTTTGGGCTCTGGGTGTTTTGGGCTTTGTCCTCGCAAGGATCTCTCTCTCAAATGCTTTGGAGGTGGGTTGATCTCAAATGACAAAAGCCGTGCACTAACTCTAAGCAGCCACTAATTTATGGCTATTTATAGCCACTAGGCAACCCGACCTGATTTGTCTGAAATGACCCTGGGTCACTAAGGAACTGACATGTGTTCCAACGGTCAGATTTAAAACACACGCGACAACTTGACTTGCGCTATAAGTAAAGTTGACTCATCCAGCTCTGGATAAGATTTGCTCTCATTGTCTTCGCTTGAAGAGATAGGATTTGGTTGAGCATCACTTTAGTCACTCCGACTTTGTTCACTTCGACCCCACTTAACAGTACGGTGGTTCCTATGACTCAACAAAGAAGAAAATGAAACTACGAAACAACTATGTCTTCGCGCTCCAAAGACTTCATGCGATGTCTTCTCATGTCATAGGGCTTGTTCTGAAGTCCTCCAGCTTCCAACTCCACAAATTCCAAACTCAGAGTTGGGCCGAACATTTTAGCTCCTAGAAGTGGAATCTGAGAAGCTGAGGTATCCCCTAGTGCAAAAATGTGAAGCTGGGAAAGCCCAGCTCCACCAAACTAAGAAGCTGGGAGTTCGTCATATTTACAGAAACTTGCCACCGCCAAAGAAAACGGTTCGTCCTCGTCCCCTTCGAAACAAACTACATGAGTGGCTCCCCCTAGAATCGATACATCAATCCCTCTCTCGTACACAAGCTGGCCGACCTGGGCTGGTCTAGCCAGCCCATTATGGCGCTCAAACAGGCCAGCGATGCTGCCAGCCCGTGATGGCGAGACAAGAAGCTGGCGATGCTACCGAACGCGTTCTTGTCGCTGCGTGGAGTTGGAAGCTGCAATGAGAAGCTAGATTTGAGGAGTTTGTGGAGTTGGGAGGACATCAGAACAAGCCCATAGTCTTCAATGTGAATATCTTCACATACCACCATTATGTTTAATGTCTTCACACATTTTTAGGGTCATCTCCGGTAGGTAAACCGAATCAATGAGGGACTACTACCTGTGTTATCCTGCAATTCTCACAAACACATTAGTCCCTCAACCAGGTGTGTCGTCAATACTCCAAAACCAACTAGGGGTGGAACTAGATGCACTTACCATTAGCTTTAGGTTCCACATTGACTTTAGGCGCCACATTGTCTTCAGCCATGACAGTGTCATTAGCTTCAACATCATTGTTTGTGGCAGCCTCAGAAGTTTCAACCTCCCTCTGTTCAATAACAGGAGGGTCGGGCACAGACTCATTCTCCTCGAGAATGACTTTGTTAGTAGCAGGGGGTGTAGCAACTCTTTCTTTTTCTCTTGGTTCTTCATTTTCTTCATCGAATGATGCAGCCGGAATGTCTTCAGCAGATTTAGCTTCAGACTCGGAGACATTCACGGTGGGGATGGCTTCAGGAAACACTTGACGTGCTACTGAGCTTTGTTGCACTTCCCCTTCTAGAATGCTTGACATGGTGACCTGTGGTCTGGGGCCTTTGCGATGCCTGTGAAAAGCGGGAGACTCCTGTGGTGACGGAGATGCATGTACCATGTAGCTATCATCGTCAAGCACCGGAGTGGTGACTTGAGGTGTTGGAGTTCTGGGTGTGTCTTCATGAATGGGGGTGTCTTGTTGAGGGCGATCGGCCCATGAATCATCCTGAGTGATTGGCGTTAGGGGACGACCAATACTGATGAGTTCGCTGTTTGTAAGAATAGGGGCGATGATACCACTTGATGCTCAAGTTGAGGAAGGACTTCATCATCTTCTACATTGTATTCACGACCAATGTCTTCAGCTGTGGTGGGGTCAATAGCTGGAACTTCTTCATTCTCAGGAGCCTCTGTGAAAGCAGGCTCGTGGATCACTAGGCGACGTTCTTGGCTCGTGGAGGCTGGACGGGTAACAGAAATGGGCTCAACAACAAGGGGCTCAGAGGCCGCATCACGCTCTTTCCTTGAAGACTTTGTCTTCAACTTCTTCTTCGATAGTGCATCATCAGAAGTGTTCTTGTGCTTGCGCTTCCTAGCATCAGCTTCAGCTGCCCTTGTCTTCTTCAGTTCTGAAGCTGCTGAGGGGACCTTAGGCTTCGAGCCTGTCATGCTGGCAGGGAAGACAATGCGAGGTTCTTCCTGCCTTGGTGCTTCAGTTTGGGCCACAACAAACTTATTTGTTGGCATGGCAGCCATTCTTGGGTCGATGCCAGGACACCCAAGAGCCTTGCGCTTCTCAGCCTCATTGTGTGCTTGAACACATTTCTGCGCAAAGTACTTCATGCGCTCTCTTGAACCTTTTGTTTCTTCACGCTTCTTGTGAAACTGTTCCTTGAGCTCATGCAACATCTTCTTGAAGATCTGAACATCTCCCACGCTGAGCTTGGCCATGTTCTTCTTGAGGTGAGCCTTCTCATAATCAATTTTGTTCTTGAGCTCGACTATCTTCTGAGCCACGACCAGCTCATTGGTAATAGCTTCGTGAAATGTGATGCTGATGTCCACCGGCAGCTGAAGATCATCAATACTGATGGTCTAATCATCAAACCACTCATCAATGAAGTTGTTAAGTATATCAACATCAAAGAGGGGCATATCGTTGAAGATCTCCGCCTCTTGCTTGCTCTTGACGAGTTGCTCAAGTGTGTCATCCCCAAGATCTTTGTCACTTGATAGATCAATGGTGTCTTCTTCGTTCCTGAGAACGCAGCTGGAGTCAGTTCATGGCCAGAAATCTTCTTGAGCTTCATGGCTTTCTTGGTCTTCTCGGCCTTCTTGGAGACACGAGACAAGTCTTCGGACTGCACACTGGCTTCAGGAGGTGCAGTGGCCAATGGCTTCACACGCAAAGCTTTTGGTGAGGCAGAGGTCTTTGAAGCCTTTGATTTCTTCTTCTTATGCGGCTTTGGTGGAGCTGGCGCTTCCTCAGAGTCTGCGTCCTCAGCAGCGTGCTCCACTGTAGCCCCCTGTACAACTATATGAGAGAGAAGGCCATCAAAGTTGTAGAAGGGGTCGATGACATTTGGATTGGCATCGTGTGTGCCATCAGCCCTTGGAGTAGATGGGCCAGGGTTGAAGTTGAGGCCAAACTCCTTCTTGTTTTTGACAGCGGACTCCTTTGCAAACTGATAATTGCGCTTGAAAAGATTGTCTTCGCGACACCATATCATTGATGATGGGTTGGCATTCTCTGGCTTCGGTCCTCGCACCATGAATGGGTAGAAGCCTTGAGCAATGGCTTCAGACTTGGACTTGGGCTGCAGATTTCTGTATAGAATATCTCCCCAGGGGCCCTTGATGGCATTCTTTTCAGCATATTCAGCAGTCACAAATCTGTACATGAACCATTCTTCCGCCCAATATCTTCGAATCCATTGGATTCGGGTCTTGCGCTGGTTGTAGCTTTCCTCAGGATCTGACTTGTACATCTCAAATAGATCTGGAGGTAAATCCTTAGCTGTATTTCCACGGCGCTGCCTGCCGCCCTTTCTAGCTAATTTCTCTATTGCCATTGTATTCAGATCGACAGGCTTCAAGACAATGAATGGCTTCCTTTTGCTGGTCAGACATGAACTGGCTTCAGGTGAGCGAATATGACACTGTAAGAACTCTACAAATGAATGCGGACTATGAGAACCAAGGGATTCTCCCACGGACATGTACCTATGACAGCATTAGAGATGCGAGGGAAGGGGAAGAGGTCATATGCATTCTCAGAAGATTTTGAAGATAAATCAGTTTGAAGACATTGACCTCATAGCGCGAAGACATTCACTTATTTGAAGAGAGTCGGTTCCAGATTTGTACGAATCCATGAATAAGTACAAGTGAGGAATCTAACTAGTTGTGAAGCATAAGTGAATATACTTGGCATGATATGAGATGCAGATAAGGATGGATCCATATTTAGAAGTGAAGAAACCACTTTTGATTGAAGTGGATGGATCTGACGGATCTAAAAGGTAGTAAAAAGTAAGATTTAATTACTGCAGACAAACTGCTAGACAAGGTAGAGTTGGAGGCCGAGCAGTTCAATCTTCCATGCCCTAACTTGGTGATGGAAGACACCTACGACGACGGCAGAGAGGTCGAGGTCTGCGGCCGGCGTGAGGACGGCGTCGAAGAAGTTGCGGTAGTCAAGCACTTCATCTCCGGCATCGACGTGAGCTAGCAGAGGTGCTAGGGTTTGTGCGAGGTGGAGAGGTGGAAGAAGAGATAATGACCACGGTGAGTTGTGTATTTATAAGGACAGGGACGGCACAATGTAATTACGTAGGTGCCTCTAGCGGCTCACATCTGAAGTACACGTGGCATGCATGCAACTTATTGAAAGTTGTTCCACGTTCCCACAAACACCTGGATTGTCGGGTGGTCGTTCCGACTTCTCTGATTTTCAGGAAAATATGATATGGCATTAAAACAGATTTAAATGCTTGTCTCTTTGTCTTTTGCTGACAAGGATTCAGAGAAGACAATCATCATGTTTCAATAGAATGCATATGATATAGATAGATAGATTTTGAGGTAGAAGCACAAAAGGGGTTAGGGTTCGATCACATACACTTAGATCAAGAAAAGTTCAAATATGAAGACATAGCTATAAGTGAATGTTGTAGAGGACAGAACACAATATATATATATATATATCGGACCAACTCAACATAGCAAAAATAAACCTTGAAGTCAAATCAATGTTGAAGACAAACCAAATGCGAAGACTATGCGATTATGATGCCACATGAAACACTTTAAAAGGATTTTGGTGGTGGTGTTACCCACCGTATAGGAAGTATTAGACCCAGACACGATGCACAATTATCGTGGCGCTCTGAAGTCAAATTCCGCTTTAATGTATTCACATTTAGAGTGTATGTCTTCATTGATTGAAGATATATGTTACTTTGTGTGTTGCACATCTAAGTCCTCAACATGCATAAGCGTTAGGATGTGTGTCCAACTACAGGACATTTGAGGATTCTAAGATATTTAGCTCACACCGCAACTTGCAAAACCATTTCTCATCCAAGGGCTTTGTGAAGATATGTGCCAATTGCTCTTCAGCGTTGATGTGAATGATATCAATATCTTCCTTCATGACATGATCTCTGAGAAAATGATGACGGATCTGGATGTGCTTTGTCTTCGAGTGCTGAACTAGGTTATTGGCAATCTTGATGGCGCTTTCATTGTCGCAGTAGAGTGGCACATGCTTCAGGTGGATGCCATAGTCCTTGAGAGTTTGCTTCATCCATAGAAGCTGAGCGCAGCAAGATCCAACAGCAATGTATTCAGATTCAGCAGTATATACAGTTCTTCTTCTTTGAAGACCAACAGACAAGAGATCATCCAAGAAAGTGACATGCGCCTGATGTGGACTTGCGATCAAACTTGTCACTAGCATAATCAGCATATGAGAATCCAACTAGATCGAACTCTGAGCCCTTTGGATACCATAATCCTAGTGTTGGGGTGTAAGCCAAATATCGAAGAGTTCGCTTCACAGCTAAGTGATGTGACTCCTTTGGTGCCGCTTGGAATCAGGCACACATGCAAACGCTAAGCATTATATCTAGCCTAGATGCACATAAAAAGAGTAAAGAACCAATCATGGAGCGGTATACCTTTTGATCGAACTCTTTACCATTGTCGTCAGGGCCCAGATGACTTTTGGTTGGCATTGGCGTCGTGTATCCTTTGCAGTCTTGCATTCCAAACTTCTTCAGGCAATCTTTGAGGTATTTCTCTTGAGATATGAATATGTCGTTGCTCTGCTGACGGATTTGAAGACCTAGGAAGAATTTCAGCTCATGCA
Source organism: Triticum urartu (assembly GCF_003073215.2). Classification (NCBI taxonomy): domain Eukaryota; kingdom Viridiplantae; phylum Streptophyta; class Magnoliopsida; order Poales; family Poaceae; genus Triticum; species Triticum urartu. Next base: position 297,734,786 of record NC_053022.1, read on the forward strand.
TCATGGACATCTGATATTGCTCTTGCATCATGTGTCCAAACTCATCACTGTATTTCTTGTTAGTGCAGCCAAAGATAATGTCATCGACATAGATTTGGCAGACAAACAATTCTCCATCATATGTCTTTGTGGAGAGTATGGGATCCAGGGAACCAGGTTTGAAGCCTTTGCTCTTCAGGAAGTCTTTGAGTGTGTCATACCAAGCACGAGGGGCTTGTTTGATGCCATACAGTGCCTTGTTGAGCTTGTATACCATGTTAGGATGTTTTGGGTCTTCAAAGCCAGGTGGTTGTGCAACATACACTTTTTCTTCAATCTTGCCATTGAGAAAAGAACTCTTCACATCCATTTGGTACAGAAGGATGTCATGATGGTTGGCATAGGCTAGCAGTATGCGAATGGCTTCAAGCCTAGCCACAGGAGAAAAGGTTTCATCAAAGTCAATTCCTTCTACTTGAGTGTAACCTTGAGCAACGAGACGAGCCTTGTTTCTGAAAACTTGACCATGCTCATCTTGTTTGTTGCGGTAGATCCATTTGGTGCCAATGATATTGTGCTTGCGAGGATCAGGACACTTATCCAATTCCCACACGTTGTTTAGCTCGAACTGTTGAAGCTCTTCTTGCATAGCTTGAATCCATTCAGGTTCCATGAAGGCTTCAACAACTTTCTTGGCTTCAGATATAGATACAAATGCAAAGTGCCCACAAAAATTTGCTAGCTGTGTTGCTCTTGAATGAGTGAGTGGACCAGGTGCATTGATGCTATCAATTATCTTCTCAATCTGCACTTCATTTGCGATCAGTTTCTTCATCATCAGTATTGACTTCGAGCTGAGCAGTGTCTTCGGGTTGATTAGGTGCTGAAATGATGAGTTCTTCTTCAGCCTGAGCGTTTGAAGGTATGAATTCTCTAGTACCCATAAGCTTGATGGATTCACTTGGTGAGACTTTATCTAGCACATTTGGTAGGTGCTCTCTTTGTGAGCCGTTAGTTTCATCGAACTGCACATCCACAGTTTCAACCACTTTATAGTGAAAGAGGTTTAAGAATCTGTAGGAGTGCGAATCCTTTCCATACTCAAGCATAAAACCTTCATGTGCTTTCGGTGCAAATTTTGAAGTGTGATGCGGACCCTTGATCCAGCACCTAGCACCAAATACTCTGAAGTAGCTGACGTTTGGCTTCTTCCCAGTTAGTAGCTCATATGATGTCTTCTTTAGAAGCTTGTGAAGATAAACATGGTTGATGACGTGGCATGCAGTATCAATGGCTTCAAGCCAGAGCTTCCTTGGAGTCTTGTACTCATCAAGCATCGTCTGAGCCATCTCAATGAGGGTTCTGTTCTTGCGCTCCACGATGCCATTCTGCGGAGGTGTGTATGGAGCAGAGAACTCATGAGTGATGCCCAATGTGTCATGATAAGTATCGATGCTGGTGTTCTTGAACTCTGTGCCGTCTCACTTCTGATGTGCTTGATCTTGATGCCATAGTTTGTCATGGCACGATTAGCGAATCGTCTGAAGACATCCTGCACTTCATTCTTGTAGAGGATTATATTCACCCATGTATATCTTGAGTAATCATCAACAATGACGAAACCACAGAGGCAAGTAGTGGTAGTAAGATTAGAGTAGTGAGTAGGGCCAAATAAATCCATGTGAAGCAGCTTGAAGGGACGAGATGTCATCACATGATTTTCTTCGAGGGATGCTTGGCCCTTGTCATCTTTCTAGCTTCGCAAGCACCACACAGATGATCCTTCTTGAAATTGACGCCCTCGATGCCTACGACATGTTTCTTCTTCGCGAGTGTGTACAAGTTCCTCATGCCAGCATGCCTAGCTTCCGATGCTAGAGCCAGCACTCTGAAGCTTTTACTAGAAGACATACGGCCAACTGTGGTCCTGCTGAGAAATCTACCATGTACAGATCATATTTTCGGTACCCTTCAAAGACTAGAGATTTTTCAGATTCCATAAGAACAAGGCAACGATATTTTCCAAATATCACAATCATGTTCAAGTCATAAAGCATTGAGACAGACATTAAGTTGAAACCAAGGGATTCAACAAGCATTACTTTATCCATGTGCTGATCCTTTGAGATTGCAACTCTACCTAGACCCAATACCTTGCTTTTACTAGTGTCAGCAAATGTGATGTGACTTTTGTCAGATGGACGTAAGGTTGAGTCCATGAGCAGACTTCGATCACCAGTCATGTGGTTAGTGCATCCAATGTCCATAATCCACTCAGAAGTCTTTGGTATCGTACCCTATAGTGCAGTTAGGGGGATAGGCTTCACCAAGGGAAATTTGAAGCATAAACATTTGACGAACAAGCAGATTATCAAAGTTCAGATCATGGTTAGGGCAGATAGGATGATTCTCAAGTAATCCAGGAACAAAATACATAGTAAGACCATTTTGGGCATTTTATATTGCGCCCCACAAGATGTTTTAGGTCCCCAGCATAATCATCAGACACCTTTGATTTCTGGCTGGAGACCTTTCCCTACAAATTAGAGTTAATTTTTCTTAACCACCCACATCTTCAGGGGTGGCTTAGAAGCAATGAGTCTAAGTGCAACATCTGAGAACTTTGGCTTTGGAGCCGTAGCAAATAGCCTTATAGCGGTGAATAATACTCATAAGAATAATCAGAATAGTTCTTAGTCTTATTATCATAGCGGTTTGATAAAACACACTCATATTCATAAGTCTGAGTATGGTTTCCCTGCAAAACATTGGAGTTAGGGTGCCTCTGGTGAGTCCTTTGTCTATATGAAACCTTTGGACCATTTGAAGCCTTTGGTCTGGGGTTTGTCTTCTTCCCAGGTGGTGTCATGATGACATTCACCTGAAGATTCTCAAGACAACTCTTGGGCACCCAGATCTTCTTTAAAGGTGGTCCATTCCTACAGTTAGTACCAATATACCTGGCAAACACTTCACCATTCTGATTCTTCGACAGTTTATAGTTTGCATCGAAGGATTCATCAATGATAATAGGTTTAGCACAAGTGAAGCCAGATAAGGTAGATGGATCCACTGAAGGTCCCTTTGCAGAAACCCATGTGGTTTTGGGGTACTACTCAGGCTCCTAGTAGGAACCAACAACATTCATTTTCCTCTCGAACCCAACACCCTCTTTCCTAGGGTTTCGGTTCAGAATCTGTTTCTTGAGGACATCGCACAATGTCTGATGCCCTTTGAGGCTTTTGTACATCCCTGTTTCAAGCAATGTCTTCAACCTAGCATTCTCATCAGCAATAGTATTGGTATCCTCAGAAGAGGGGTTAGTTTTCACATTAGCGGTTGAAGACATAACAACAGTAGAAACAGCAGAACATACAACAACAGAAGCAACATTATCATGCTCAAGACAGTTTAAACATGGTGGCTCAAAGTCTTCCTGAGTGGAACTGATATGTTGAGAATGGAGTGACTCATTCTCCTTCTGAAGATCTTCATGAGATGATCTCAAGTTCTCAAGATCTTGCTTCCTTTGAAGATAATCGTAGGAGAGCTTTTCATGCATAGTTGAGAGCGTTTCATGACGATTTTCAAGTTCTTCGTCCTTAACGCGAAGATTTTTAATGTCTTCAATTAAGGACTGAGTTCGAGTCATTTCTGCGTCCAACAGGTCATCGCTTTTGTCTAGCAACTTTTGAATATGTTGCATAGCATTTTGTTGTTCTGTTGCAATTTTAGGAAGTGTTTTGTAGCTAGGTTTAGATTCACATTCAGAGTCATATTCACTTGAAGTTTGAAAGTAAGCATCGCGTGAGTTTACCTTGGCACCACGTGCCATGAAGTAGTAGGTGGGAGCAGAGTCATCCTCATTATTAGCATCAGTGTTGGTGACGAAGCCATTGTCTTCAGTGTTGAAGATGGTCTTGGTGACATACACTGAAGCTAAAGCCAGGCTTGCCACGCCTGAATTAGATTCCTCTTCAGACTCCACCTCTGCCCCCTCAGATGCAGACTCCTCCTCTGAATCCATCTCCTTGCCAACAAACGCATGAGCCTTGCTGGATGATCTCTTCCTGTGTGATGAAGACTTTGACAAAGACTTGGAAGAAGACTTTGAGGATTTCTTCTTCTTCGTGTCATCAGAATCATATTCCTTGCTCTTATTCTTCTTCTTGTTGTTCTCATTATCCCACTGAGGACACTCAGAGATATAGTGACCAGGTTTCTTGCACTTGTGGCATGTTCTCTTTTTGTAGTCACGTGAGGAAGCTTCATCATTTCTTGAGTTGGATCCTGAGGACTTTCTAAAGTCTTTCTTATAGGTGAACCTCTAGAACTTCTTCACAAGCATAGCAAGCTCCTTTCCAATGTCTTCAGGATACTCAGAACTGCAGTCAGATTCTTCTTCAGATGAGGAAACAACCTTTGCCTTCAAAGCGCGAGTTCAGCCATAGTTGGGACCATAGATATCTCTTTTCCCAGATTGCTGGAACTCATGTGTGTTGAGCCTCTCAAGTATGTCAGACGGATCGAGAGTCTTGAACTCGGGGTGTTCTTGAATCATCAGGACCAGGGTGTCGAATGAGTTGTCACGCGATCTCAGAAGTGTCTTGACGATTTCGTGCTTGGTGATCTCTATGGCGCTGAGTGCGTGAAGCTCATTTGTGATATTAGTGAGGCAATCAAATGTGAGCTAGACATTCTCATTGTCATTTCTCTTGAAGCAGTTGAAGAGGTTGCGAAGAACACTGATTCTTGAGTCTCTCTGGGTTGAGACGCCTTCGTTGACCTTGGAGAGCTAGTCCCAGACTAGCTTTGCAGTTTCTAGAGCACTCACACGATCATACTATCCTTTGGTCAGATGACCACAAATGATGTTCTTGGCAGTCGAGTCCAGTTGAATGAACCTCTTGACATCAGCAGCTATGACACCTTCACCGACCTTGGGACCACCGTTCTTGATGACATACCAGAGGTCGACATCAATGGCTTCAAGATGCATGCACATCTCATTCTTCCAGTAGGGGGTAATCAATGCCATTGAAGACAGGGCACACAGTGGAGACTTTGGTTATCCCTGCAGTCGACATAGCTAAAACTCCAGGTGGTTAAACCGAATCACACAAAACAAGGGAGCGCCTTGCTCTGATACCAATTGAAAGTGCTAGTTATCGACTGGAGAGGGGGGGTGAATAGGCGATTTTTATGTAAGTCTTCAAAACATGGGGGCTTTGAAGACAAACGATAGAAATGAACCTATTGATATGCAGCGTTAGGTAGACTACACTAGACAAGCCATAGTCAAGTAAGCAATGAAGTGAAAGCACGAAGACTATCAACAACTAGGTAGTATGGATCGGGATGGAAGATGGTATGAAGCCAAACAACAACAATCTTCACACAATGAAGTCAATCAGATCATGCAAGCAGGCAATTACTTCACAAACACAACTGTAAAGTAAAGAGATGAGAAGGATAGAACCAGTTGCTTGGAGAGGACACGAATTTGGTAGATCAGTTCCAGTTGCTGTGACAACTGTACGTCTGGTTAGGGAGGCTGAGATTCAACTCAGAAGACAACGTCTTCACCTTATTCCCCTTGACCTAAGGACACACAGTCCTCGCCCAATCACTTTGGTAAGTCTTCAAGGTAGACTTCCAAACCTTCACAGACTTCGTTCACTAGCGATCCATAATGACTCTTGGATGCTCAGAATGTGACGCCTAACCGGCTGGAGGATTCACAATCCTCAAGTGTAACAAGTCTTCAGATCACGCAGACAGAAAGATTTCAGTGATGCCTAACACTCTTTGGCTCTAGGTGTTTTGGGCTTTGTCCTTGCAAGGATCTCCCTCTCAAATGCTTCGGAGGTGGGTTGCTCTCAAACGACAAAAGCCATGCACTAACCCTGAGAAGCCACCAATTTATGGTGTAGGGGGTGGGCTATTTATAGCCAGGAGGCAACCCGACCTGATTTGTCTGAAATGACCCTGGGTCACTAAGGAACTGACACGTGTCTAACGGTCAGATTTCAAACACACGCAACAGCTTGACTTGGGCTACAAGTAAAGCTGACTTATCCATCTCTAGATAAGATTTTCTCTCATTGTCTTCGCTCGAAGACATATGATTTCGTTGAGCATCACATCAGTCACTCTGACTTTGTTCACTTGGACCCCACTTAACAGTACGGTGGTTCCTATGACTCAACAAAGAAGAAAAGGAAACTACGAAACAACTATGTCTTCGCACTCCATAGTCTTCATACGATGTCTTCTCATGTCATAGTCTTCAATGTGAATCTCTTCACAGATCACCATTGTCTTCAATGTCTTCACACATTTGTAGGGGTCATCTCTGGTAGGTAAATCGAATCAATGAGGGACTACTACCTGTGTTATCCTATAATTCTCACAAACACATTAGTCCCTCAACAAAGTTTGTCGTCAATACTCCAAAACCAGCTAGGGGTGGCACTAGATGCACTTACAAAAAGCGTTAGGAAAAGTAGATACGTTGGAGATGTATCAGGGCACTCTTTGAGGTTCTTTGTGTTGGGTTGAGTTTTATGAATCTGAAATTATTTGGTGTTATTTTAGTACGAACTCTTGGATAGATCGATCGGAAAGAATAGCTTTGAGGTGGTTCCGTACCCTACAAATAATTTCTTCTTATGTTCTCCCATAGATAGTAACTTTGGATTGATTCTTCATCGCGCTTTGAGGGGTGGTTATATGATCCAGTTATATTAGCATTGTTGAGAGATTGCACTAGCGAAAGTATGTACCCTAGGCCTCATTTTCAAGCATTGCAATACCATTTTTGTGCCTATTTACTATTTTTACCTTGCTGTTTTTATTTATTCAGATTATAAAAATATATTAATTCATACCATCCATATTACACTTTAATCACCATCTCTTAGCCGAACTAGTGCACCTATACAATTTGCCATTGTATTTGGTGTGTTGGGGACACAAGGGACTTTTTACTATTTGGTTGCACGGTTGTTTGAGAGAAACCATCTTCATCCTATGCCTCCCACAGATTGATAAACCTTAGGTCATCCACTTGAGGGAAAATTGCTACTATCCGACAAAACTCTGTGCTTGGAGGCCCAACACGTGTCTACAAGAATAAAGTTGCGTAGTAGACATCGGAGACTATCATGGATAGACTTGGGATAGTAGAGACACTAGCCCCAAGATCACACAAAGCATTGACCTTATTTAAACCAATCTCAATCTCTATAGTAGGCTCAAAAGCATCTTCTTGCTTAGCTGGTAACTTACTATAGAGCTTCTTTCTCTCATCATCTAGTTCACGTACCTTGGTTGCAGCGTGATCAATAAAGACATTATATGCCTCCTTATTAGATACCTCAGGTATGTTGGGGAACATTGCATGGAAAATAAGAAAAAATTGTACGCACATGCAAGATCTATCCATGGAGATGCATAGCAACGAGAGGGGAGAGTGTGTCTACATACCCTCATAGACCGTAAGCGGAAGCGTTTAGTAACGTGGTTGATGTAGTCGAACTTCTTCGTGATGCAACCGATCGAGTACCGAACGTACGACACCTCCGCGTTCAGCACACGTTCAGCTCGGTGATGTCCTCGCCTTCTTGATCCAGCAAGATGGCGAAGTAGTGGACGAGTTCCGGCAGCATGGCGGCATGGTGACGGTAGTGGTGATGCTATCTCAGCAGGGCTTCGTCTAAGCACTACGAAAATATGACCGAGGAACGAAACTATAGAGAGGGGCGCCGCACACGGCTAAGAGATTGTCATGGGCTATGTGTGGCACCCCCTCCCACATATATATAGGTGGGGGAGAGGGGAGGTAGACAGGAGGCACCCCAAGTGGGACCGAATCCCACTTGGGGTCCTGCTCATAGCCTTGCCCCCTGCCATGTTTGTGTGCGGGAGGAAGGCAGGGGAAGGTGGCGCCCCCCTTTCCTTTCTCACATGAAGAGGGAAAGGCAGGAGGGGCCAACCCTCCCCCTTTCCTTCCCCTAGGGCTGGCGACCAGGGAGAGAGCGCGCCAGCCCCCTTGTAGGCTGGTGTGTCCCTGATACGTCCATTTTGCATCATGTTTTCTTACTATTATTTATAATATTTTTATCCATAATAATGCTTTTTGGAGTAATTCTAATGCCTTTTCTCTCATAATATGCAAGGTATACACAAAGAGGGAGAATTCCGGTAGCGGAACTTCAGCAGGAGCACTTTTGCCCTCCGGCAGAGCGATTCTGCCGGGGGAACTTCCCTTCCGGAGGGGAAATCATCATCATCATCATCATCATCACCACCAACAACTCTCCCATCTTGGGGAGGGCAATCTCCATCAACATCTTCAATAACACCATCATATCTCAAACCCTAGTTCATCTCTTGTGTTCAATCTTGTTACCAGAACTATAGATTGGTGCTTGTGGGAGACTAGTAGTGTTGATTACATCTTGTAGTTGATTACTATATGGTTTATTTGGTGGAGGATTATATGTTCAGATCCAACATGCTATTTAATACCCCTTTGATCTTGAGCATGTTTATCGTTTGCGAGTAGTTACTTTTGTTCTTGAGGTAACGAGAGAAATCATGTTGCAAGTAATCATGCGAACTTGATATGTGTTCGGTATTTTGATAGTATGTATGTTGTGATTCCCTCAGTGGTGTCATGTGAACGTCAACTACATGACACTTCACCATATTTGGGCCTAAGGTAATGCATTGTGGAGTAACAATTATATGATGGGTTGCGAGAGTGATAGAAGCTTATGTGTTATTCCGTAAGGGACTGATTGGATCCAAAAGTTTAATGCTATGGTTAGAATTTATTCTTAATACTTTTCTCGTAGTTGCGGATGCTTGCGGGAGGGTTAATCATAAGTAGGAGGTTTGTTCAAGTAAGAACAAAGCACCGGTACCCACATATCAAATTATCAAAGTACCGAACACGAATTAAGCCAACATGATCAAAGTGACTAGATGAAAATCCCGTGTACCCTCAAGAACACTTTGCTTATCGTAGGAGACCGTTTTGGCCTGTCCTTTGCCTCAAAAGGATTGGGCTACCTTGCTGCACTTTTGTTACTACTATCATTACTTGCTCGTTACAAATTATCTTGCTATCAAACTACTCTGTTACTTACAATTTCAGAACTTGCCGACATTACCTCGCTGAAAACCACTGCTCCTCGTTGGGTTCGACACTCTTACTTATCGAAAAGAGATAAAATTGATCCCCTATACTTGTGGGTCATCAAGGCTATTTTCTGGCGCCGTTGCTGGGGAGTGAAGCGCCTTTGGTAAGTGGAATTTGGTAAGGAAACATTTATATAGTTTGCTAAAATTTATTGTCACTTGTTACTATGGAAACAATCCTTTCAGGGGATTGATAGGGGTATCCTCATCTCGACCGGAACCAAAATTAGCTACCACTCAACCTACTGCACCTATTGAAAATATTGAATATGAAATCCCTTCGGGTATGTAGAACAACTGCTAGCTAATCCTTATGCAGAGGATGGAACCGAACATCCTGATATGCACTTGATATATGTAGAACAAATTTGTGGATTGATTAAGCTTGCAGGTTTAACCAGAGATGAAGTTATGATGAAGGTTTTCCCTTTATGTTTGAAGGGAAAAGCATTGGCATGGTATAGGCTATGCGATGATATTGGATCTTGGAATTGGAATCGTTTGAAATTGGAGTTCCATCAAAAAATTTATCCTATGCATCTAGTTCATCATGATCGCAATTATATATATAATTTTTGGCCTCATGAAGGAGAAAGTATCGCTCTAGCTTGGGGGAGTCTTAATTCAATGTTATATTCATGCCCCAATCATGAGCTCTCAAGAGAAATTGTTATACAGAACTTTTATGCCTGACTTTCTCGTAATGATCAAACCATGCTTGATACTTCTTGTGCTGGTTCATTTATGAAGAAGACTATTGAATTCCAGTGGGATCTTTTGGAAAGAATTAAACGCAACTCTGAAGATTGGGAACTCGACAAAGGTAAAGAGTCAGGTATCAAACTTAAGTATGATTTGTGTTAAATCTTTTATGGATACCGATGCTTTTCAAAAGTTTAGCACTAAATAAGGACTTGACTCTGAGATAGTAGCCTCCTTTTGTGAATCATTTGCTACTCATGTTGAACTCCCTAAAGAGAAGTGGTTTAAACATCACCCACCTATTAAAGTAGAAATTAAAGAACCGGTACCAGTTAAAGAAGAAACTATACTTTATAATGTTGATCCAGTTGTTCCTTCTGCTTATATTGAGAAACCACCTTTCCCTGTTAGGATAAAGGAACATGCTAAAGTTTCAGCTGTGGTTAACAAAAGCTATATTAGAACACCTAAACCTGATGAACAAATTAAAGTAGAACCTAGTATTGCTATGGTTAAAGATCTCTTGGAAGAAGATATGGATGGGCATGTTATTTACTTTTGTGAAGAAGCTGTTAGAATTGCCAAACATGATAAAAAGGATAAACATAGACCTATTGTTAGCATGCCCGTCATCTCAGTTAAAATAGGAGATCAATGTTATCATGGTTTATGTGACATAGGTGCTAGTGTGAGTGCTATTCCTTACACCTTATATCAAGAAATTATTAATGACATAGCACCCGTAGAGATAGAAGAAATATAAGTTACTATTAAACTTGCTAATAGAGACATTATATCACCAATTGGGATTGTTAGAGATGTTGAAGTCTTGTGTGGGAAAATAAAATACCCTACCAATTTTATTGTTCTTGGTTCCCCACAAGATGACTTTTGGCCCATTATTTTTGGTAGACCTTTCTTGAACACTCTTAATGCTAAGATAGATTGTAAGAAACAAACTATCGGTGTTAGTTTTGGTGCTGAGTCTCATGAGTTTAATTTTTCCAAGTTTAGTAGAAAGCTTGATGAAAAATAATTTCCTAGTAATGATGAATTAATTGGTCTTGCTTCTATTGCTGTACCACCTACTGATCCTATAGAACAATATTTGCTAGACCACGAAAATGATTTTCATATGCATGAAAGAAATAAAATAGATAAGATTTTCTTTGAGCAACGTCCTCTACTTACACATAATTTGCCTATTGAAACTCTAGGAGGTCCTCCTCCACCTAAAGGTGATCCTGTGTTTGAATTAAAAGAATTGCCAGACACTTTCAAATATGCTTATCTTGATGAAAAGAAAATAGATCATGCTATTATTTGTGCTAACCTTTCAGAACATGAAGAAGAAAGATTATTGAAAGTTCTAAGGAAGCACCGGGCTGCTATTGGATAAACTCTTGATGATTTAAAGGGCATTAGTCCCACTCTATGTCAGCACAAAATTAATATGGAACCTGATGCTAAATCTGTTGTTGGTCACCAACGTCGTTAAATCCGAAGATGAAAGAAGTGGTAAGAACGGAAATATTAAAACTTCTGGAAGCAGGTATAATCTATCCTATAGCTGATAGTAGATGGGTAAGTCCTGTTCATTGTGTCCCTAAGAAAGGAGGTATAACTATTGTTCCTGATGATAAGAATGAACTTATTCCACAAAGAATTGTTACAAGTTATAGAATGGTAATTGATTTTAGAAAATTAAACAAAGCAACTAGAAAAGATCATTACCCTCTGCCTTTTATTGATCAAAAATATTATCTAAGCACACACACTTTTGCTTCCTTGATGGTGATACGTCCATTTTGCATCATGTTTTCTTACTGTTATTTATAATGTTTTTATCAATAATAATTCTTTTTGGAGTAATTCTAATGCCTTTTCTCTCACAATTTGCAAGGTACACACGAAGAGGGAGAATTTCGGCAGCTGGAAATCTGGACATGAAAAAGCTACGTCAGGCTACCTATTCTGCACAACTCCAAACAAGCTGAAACTTCATGAGGATTTTTTATGGAATATATAGGAATTATTGGAGCCAATAAGTACCAGAGGGGGACCACCAGGTGGACACAACCCACCTGGGCACGCTAGGGAGCCCAGGCGCGCCCTGGTGGGTTGTGCTCCCCTCGGCCCACCTCCGGTGCCCATCTTTCGGTATATAAGTCATTTTGACCTAGAAAAATGAAGGTAGGACTTTCGGGACGAAGCGCCGATGCCTCGAGGCGGAAATAGGGCAGGAGCACTTTTTCCCTTCGGTGGAGCGATTTTGCTAGGGGAACTTCCCTCCCGGAGGGGAAAACCATCATCATCATCATCACCAACAACTCTCCCATCTTGGGGAGGGAAATCTCCATCAACATCTTCAACAGCACCATCTCCTCTCAAACCCTATTTCATCTCTTGTGTTCAATCTTGTTACCAAAAGTATAGATTGGTACTTGTGGGTGACTAGTAGTGTTGATTACATGTTGTAGTTGATTACTATATGGTTTATTTGATGGAAGATTATATGTTCAGATCCAATATGCTATTTAATACTCCTCTAATCATGAGCATGTTTATCATTTGTGAGTATTTACCTTTGTTCTTGAGGTCATGGGAGAAATCATGTTGCAAGTAATCATGTGAATTTGATATGTGTTTGATATTTTGATAGTATGTATGTTGTAATTCCCTTAGTGGTGTCATGTGAACGTCGACTACATGACACTTCACCATATTTTGGGCCTAAGGGAACGCATTGTGGAGTAGCAATTAGATGATGGGTTGCTAGAGTGACAGAAACTTAAACCCCAGTTTATGCGCTATTCCGTAAGGGACCGATTGGATCCAAAAGTTTAATGCCATGGTTAGGATTTATTCTTAACACTTTTCTCGTAGTTGCGGATGCTTGCGGGAGGGTTAGTCATAAGTAGGAGGTTGATACGTCTCCAACGTATCTACTTTTCCTAACGCTTTTCCTCTTGTTTTGGACTCTAATTTGCATGATTTGAATGAAACTAACCCCACACTGACGCTGTTTTCAGCAGAACTACCATGGTGTTGTTTTTGTGCAGAAATGAAAGTTCTTGGAATGGAACGAAACTTTATGAGGAATTTTTATATAATATATAAGAATTTCTGGAGCCAAGACCTACCGGAGAGGGACACCTGGGTGGGCACAACCCACCAGGGCGTGCCCCCTCTCCTGGCGCGCCCAGGTGGGTATTCCCCACCTGGTGGCCCCGCGGACCCTGAAACCAGTGCTATAAAATCCTATTTCCGGAGAAAAAAATCAGGGAGAAAGAATTATCGCAATCCATGAGACGGAGCCGCCGCCAAGCCCTGTTCTTCCTCGGGAGGGAAGATCTGTAGTCCGTTTGGGGCTCCGGAGAGGGGGATCTTCGTTCTTCGTCATCACCAACCCTTCTCCATCGCCAATTCCATGATGCTCCCCACCAGGAGTGAGTAGTTCATTCGTAGGCTCGCTGGTCAGTGAGGAGTTGGATGAGATTCATCATGTAATCGAGTTAGTTTTGTTAGGGCTTGATCCCTAGTATCCACTATGTTCTTAGATTGATGTTGCTATGACTTTGCCATGCTTAATGCTTGTCCCTTTGGGCCCGGGTGCCATGATTTCAGATCTGGACCGTTTATATTATCACCATTATATCCATGTTCTAGATCAGATCTTGCAAGTTATAGTCACCTACTACGTGTTATGATCCGGTAGCCCCGGAGTGACAATAACCGGGACTTCTTCCGGTGATTACCGTAGTTTGAGGAGTTCATGTATTCACTATGTGTTAATGCTTTGTTTTGGTTCTCTATTAAAAGGAGGCCTTAATATCCCTTAGTTTCCAATATGGACCCCGCTGCCACGGGAGGGTAGGACAAAAGATGTCATGCAAGTTCTTTTAATAAAGCACGTATGACTATTTACGGAATACATGCCTACATTTTATCAATGAACTGGAGCTAGTGCCGTATCGCCCTAGGTTATAACTGTCTCATGATGAATATCATCCAACAAATCACCGATCCAATGCCTATGAATTAACTTTATATCGTTTTTGCTAAGTTACTACTGCTATCATCACTATTACACTTGCTACAAAATTATTATCATCACTGTTACTATTACTATTGTTGCTGCTACTACTATCAAAACTATCATATTACTGTGCTACTGATCACTTTGCTGCAGATAATTAATCTCCAGGTGTGGTTGAATTGACAACTCAGCTGCTAATACCTCCAAATATTCTTCGGCTCCCCTCGTGTCGAATCTATAAATTTGGGTTGAATACTCTACCCTCGAAAATTATTGCGATCCCATATACTTGTGGGTTATCAGAGGTTTGTTCAAGTAAGAACAACACCTAAGCGCCGGTCCACCCACATATCAAATTATCAAGGGACATTTACATCTATGCCCCTAATTTGCGCCCACTCTCAGATTTACCCCTAATTTCAAAGCCTGCTCAAATTTGCCCCTCCGCCGTTAGGTGCACTTACAGAAATACCCTTCTGTGCCGTTACCGTCCGGTCAAAGCAGGTCAAAGCCGGTCAAAGGGCTTTGACCGCCCTGAAAAAAATAGCAAAAAAATTCTAAAAAATCTGAAAATTTGTGGGATCAAAGATACTCAGGTTTGCAAGGTGCGGGAAAAGTTTCGTGCTGTTTGTACATTCCAGGAGCTCGTGTCAGAGGAAAAACAATAAATATGTAAGCCTGTGAACAGTAAATTCAAAAAATAGCAAGAAAATTCAAAAAAATATGAAATTTTTTGGCATCAAAGAGGCGCGAGTCTGCAAGCTGCGTGCAAATTTTTGTTGTGTTTGGACATTGGAGGGGCTTGTGGAGAAAAAAACAAAATTTGGCTCGGGTAAAAACTTGGGAAAAAATGACTATTTTGTTTTTTCTTGCTAGAGCTCCTCGCATGTCATTTGATCACAAAAACTTGCAAGCACCTTGTGCACCCAAGCCACTTTGATGCCAATTCATATTTTTAAAATTTTCTTGCTATTTTATTTCAAATTTATTGTTCACAAGCGTGCAGATTAACCGTTTTTCCTCGCCACGAGCTCCTGGAATGTCCAAATAGCACGAAAATTTGCACACTGCTTCACGTGAGTATCTTCGATCTCACAAAATTTTAGATTTTCTAGATTTTTTTCGCTATTTTTTCAGGATGGTCAAAGCTGTTTGACCGGACGGTAACAGCGCAGAAGGGCATTTCTATAAGGGCACCTAACGGCGGAGGGGCAAATTTGAGCAGGCTTTCGAATTAGGGGTATATCTGATTAGGTGGTTCGAGTTAGGGACAGAAATGTAAATGGCCAAATTATCAAAGTATTGAACACAAATTAAACCAACATGATGGAAGTGACTAGATGAAATTCCCGTGTACCCTGAAAACGCTTTGCTTATCATAAGAGACCGTTTTGGCCTGTCCTTTGCCTCAAAAGGATTGGGCTACCTATCATTACTTGCTTGTTCCAAATTATCTTGCTATCAAACTACTCTGCTACTTACAATTTCAGCACTCGCAGTTACTGAAAACCACTTGTCATTTCCTTCTGCTCCTCGTTGGGTTCGACACTCTTACTTATTGAAAAAAGCTACAATTGATCCCCTATACTTGTGGGTTGTAACGCCCCGAGACCGATGTGCTAGGTGTCCTCCGCTTATTCGTTGTTGTTGCCTTGTCATTGCTTGCGTGTCATGCATTGCATATCATGTCATCATGTGCATTTCATTCGCATACATGTTCGTCTCTTGCATCCGAGCATTTTCCCCGTTGTCCGTTTTGCATTCCGGCGCTTCTTTCTCCTCCGGTGGTCATTTTCTACCTTTCTTTCGTGTGTGGGGATTAAACATTTCCGGATTTGACCGAGACTTGCCAAGCGGCCTTGGTTTACTACCGGTAGACCGCCTGTCAAGTTTCGTATCATTTGAACTTCGTTTGATACTCCAACTGTTAACCGAGGGACCGAGAAGGCCTCGTGCGTGTTGCAGCCCAACACCCCTCCAATTTGGCCCAAAACCCACCAAAACCCTCTCCATCATCTAGACCGTTCGATCACGATCGCGTGGCCGAAAACCGCACCTCATTTGGACTCTCCTAGCTCCCTCTACCTATAAATATGTGCTCCCCTCCCGAAATTCGCGGATGAACCCTGGATCTTACCTCTCTCCGCGCCGCCGGACATATCCGCCCGGCGGCCGAACGCGTCCACCCAGCCGGCCACCTCACCCCGCCCAATGAGGGAGTGCCACCTCAGCGCCGCCGCCTCTGTTGACCTTCCCCGTGGACCTCGCTGAGGCCCAGATCCGTCGGCCCACCTTCCTCTTCCTCCTTCCTCGGCCGAGCCCAGTGGTGAGCCTCTTCTATTCCCCGCCTGTGCGCATAATAGTTATCCAGCGCTCGTCATGTTTTTTTGGGAAAAACTACCAAGTCCCCAAGTTTTTCCCAGATTCATATGCCCCTCTTCATCATGTCGTAACTTTGCACCCGTAACTCCGATTGCATGTATAGCATATCAAAATGTTCGCCTCAGAGAGTACATCATTTCATTCCACTGAATCATTTTCATTTGAGTTCATCTTGATGCCCGAAATGCTGTTAGAAGAGTGCTACTTGAGATAATTGTCAGATCTGCTGCTCCATTTATATATTTGTCATTATTGCCATGATTATTGTGTGCATGATATGCCCATGAGCCCTACATATGTTTTGTTAAGGGTTTTGCCATCTTTCCAGAGGTGCAACCCATGTATTTTTGTGATGTGTGTGGTGACTAGCACAAGCTTGCAAAGTGAGGCACTTGGTAATGTTGATTTCAGGGACTTAGCATTTCCACTAAGTCCTTGAGCTGTTTATCTCATATGGTCATATGTTCATGTTGTTTTCTAGTGATCCGTGCCTCTTTTGAGGATGATCAGTAAGGGTGTTTTGTTAATCTCGTAGTGCTCAATCCATCCATATCTTTGTTTGCAATTATGGAGCACCCTAGCTTGATTCAATCGAGCTCTACTTTTGCTACTTCGTGAATCTGGGCAGATTGTCTACTTGTTAGCGATTTTGCCGAAGATGTTGTAGTTGATCCGTGCATGCTATGTTATTGTTCTTGCCCTGTCTAGCTTGAATTTTGTGTATTCTTGATGGGTGTATTCTTGGATTGTCATGGATTGCTCTGTAGTGAGTGCATCGAGCTCGTAAACATGCCTACTTGATATCTGTTTTAGCATGCTCCAGTTTTCACTAAGTCTGAGAGTCTGATTATGTTTTTGCCATGTTCACATGCTTGCAATTGTATTTTATGAACCCTTTTGGCTCAAGGTCACTAAGGGACTTTTGTTAAGCTCTATGAGTAGCTCCATTCCATGCTTTACTTTGCCATGTTCAGGTCCTGTACCATATAGTTTTCATACTCCGAAGAGTGCTATCTGATCTGAAATTCCAGACAAGTGTTAATTTCACTAAGTCTGAAATCTGTTTATCAAGTGCACTTTTGCCATGCTTGTTTGAACCTGTTAATGTAGGAATTGGCCGTAGCTCAGTGCTAGAATTTTGTTAAGCATCATGAATGCATCCCTACCATGTATTTTGTTGCCATGTTTGGGTGCTGTAGCATGTTCATCTTGTTGCATTTAGATGGCTACTTGCTGTTAATCGTAGACCGGTGTCATATTTGAATCGCTTGCCATTTCCAAACCGTAACTCCGATTCCGGTGTTCTTTATATCGTTTTCAAGCGATTTCATCTAATATTTCCAGTGGCACACTTGGATTTCCAAGTTGAGGCCAGGTTCATTCATTCCCTTGCAAATCATGCATATGCATCGCATACCGCATCCCGCATATCATATCATGTTCATGTGTTGGTTGTTTACTATGTTGTGTGCTTCTTTCCGGTGTTTGCTTCTTCGGGTTGGTTCCGATAACGTCGCATTTGTGAGGACCCGTTCATCTACGTCCATTTGTCTTCTTCATGGACTCGTTCTTCTTCCTTGCGGGATCTTAGGCAGGATGATCATACCCTCGAAATCACTACTATCTTTGCTTTGCTAGATGCTCGCTCTTTTGCTATGCCTATGCTACGATACCTACCACTTGCTTATCATGCCTCTCATATTGTTATACCAAGCCTCTAACCCACCTTGTCCTAGCAAACCGTTGATTGGCTATGTTACCGCTTTGCTCAGCCCCTCTTATAGCGTTGTTAGTTGCAGGTGAAGATTGAAGTTTGTTCCTCGTTGGAACATGCAGGTGTTGTTCCTCGTCGGAACATGTTTACTTGTTGGGATATCACAATATATCTTACTTAATTAATGCATCTATATACTTGGTAAAGGGTGGAAGGCTCGGCCTTATGCCTGGTGTTTTGTTCCACTCTTGCCGCCCTAGTTTCTGTCATCTCGGTGTTATGTTCCCGGATTTTGCATTCCTTACGCGGTTGGGTGATAATGGGAACCCCTTGATAGTTCGCCTTGATTAAAGCTTTTCCAGCAATGCCCAGTATTGGTTTTACCATTCACCGCCTAGCCTTTTCTTTTCCCTTGGGGGTCGCGCGCCCAAGGGTCATCATTATTTTAACCCCCCCCCCGGGCCAGTGCTCCTCTGAGTGTTGGTCCGACCGAGTAGACTGCGGGGCCACCTCGGGGCAACTTGAGGGTTGGTTTTACTTGTAGGATGTCTCATCTGAGTGTGCCCTGAGAACGAGATATGTGCAGCTCCTATCGGGATTTGTCGGCACATTCGGGCAGTGTTGCTGGACTTGTTTTAACCTGTCGAAGTGTCTTGAAGAACCAAGATACCGAGTCTGATCGGAACGTCTCAGGAGGAGGTCTATTCCTTCGTTGACCGTGAGAGCTTGTCATGGGCTAGGTTGGGACACCCCTGCAGGGATTTGAACTTTCGAAAGCCGTTCCCGCGGTTATGGGCAGATGGGAATTTGTTAATGTCTAGTTGTAGATAACTTGAACCTTAACTTAATTAAAATGAATCAACCGCGTGTGTAACCATGATGGTCTCTTTCCGGCGGAGTCCGGGAAGTGAACACGGTGTTGGAGTTATGCTTGACGTAGGTTGTTTTAGGATCACTTCTTGATCATACTTTTATCGACCGTGCTTTGCCTTCTCTTCTCGCTCTCATTTGCGTATGTTAGCCACCATATATGCTAGTCGCTTGTTGCAGCTCCACCTCATACCTTTTACCTTACCCATAAGCTTAAATAGTCTTAATCGCGAGGGTGCGAGATTGCTGAGTCCCTGTGGCTCACAGATACTTCCAAAACCAGCTTGCAGTTGCCGATGAGTCCGTGCAGATGACGCAACCAAGCTCAAGGAGGAGCTCTATGAAGATCTTGTCCTTTATGTTATTTCGTTCAAGTTGATCAATAGTGGAGCCCAGTTGGGGTCGATCGGGGACCTTGTCGCATTTGGGGTTCTTCTTTTATTTTGGTTCCGTAGTCGGACCTTGATTGTATTTGGATATTGTAATGCTTTATTTATGTATTGTGTGAACTGGCGATTGTAAGCCAACTATGTATCTCTTTCCCTTATGTATTACATGGGTTGTGTGAAGATTACCTCACTTGCGACATTGCTTTCAATGCGGTTATGCCTCTAAGTCGTGCTTCGACACGTGGGAGATATAGCCGCATCGAGGGCGTTACAAGTTGGTATCAGAGCCTTCCCCGACCTTAGGAGCCCCATTGCTTGATCGTTATTAGCGGCCGAGTTGTGTCTAGAAAAATGTTTTTAGTCATTTAGGAATTATATATCGGAGAGTTTAGGAATTCTTTTTACTTCCCAGTCTCCTCATCGCTCTGGTAAGGCATCCTGACGTAGAGTTTTGACTCTTCTCTTCTCAAATTTCACAAAAAAAAATTTAGGATCACGCGGGTATCTTGGAATCGTTCCGATGGTTTTGTGACGAGAACATTGTCTTGGTGCCTCCTGTCAGGGGTTTTGTGGAAGTGTTCTGGGGAGTTGAGCTCTGAGGTGTTGTCGTCATAATTTTATCGTTGCAGTTCTGGAATACCTGAGTTTAGTACGCCGACATCGAAAATCTCTTTTATGCAGTTCGTTGGTGAGATAACCTTGACGCCACCCAGTACTGGGGCGGGAGTTCGGGAGTATTGCCATAACTCGTATAACGGATGTTTTTCGAAGGTTGAGGTAGACGATTTCCGAAGGTTTCTTGGTTATGTGTTGAAGGATGGATACAGTTGGATGTAGGATTTGTTAGTTTTGGGTGAGATATTATGCTTCCCCTGTATCCCCAACACCTGATTGCATAACCGGAAAATTTTGGGAGTTTATAAGTGGGAATTCAAGTAGCTCTTAGGATATCTTTCCATCAGATGTATGATATGAAATTGGGGTTCGACGTCTAGTGGTCCGCCTATTCACGGTCGGTTTTACAGTGGTCTCGTTGTGTCTTAAAGAGTCCTTGTCTATGCCGACTCGGGGACACTTCGTATGACATGTGCACTGCCTTGTACATGATCGTGCTATACGATCGAGCCCGTGTAGGCCCCACCACGAAAACTTCAGATGAAATCTCTATCATATGTTTGTTCCGGCTTATTCCGCAAGCCAATCCTTTGTTTTGTTTTTAGTTCTGGTATTCGAGTTGCTTCGAAGTCAAATGTTGATTCCATACCTTTTTCCAAGCGGTGTTCTCATATTTCTATGGGAATACTAATCTGTCTTCATCATTGAGATTGTCATGACAATCCTTTTCAACCGGCGTGTTTCTCTTCAAGTGGATCCAATCATTTTCAACAACCGCTTGATCAAGTATCAGTTCTTCTCAACGGTGTTCGTTTCATCCATTCCAAATTGTCTTTGTTTTTTCCCACCCTCCCTCCCTTTGTTTTTCTTCAAGGAATCCGATGTCTTAATCAAGTATCCTTTTATTCTTGTGAAGTCTCTCCATCATTTTCCGCCAATATTCTTATCCGGTGATTCTCATGAAGATTCTAACGGAGCTTCAAGTTCGTCTCTCATCACTCGTTTTCTTCTCCGGTGGAACCAATTCAAGCTTTCAGTGTTGGTCATACCTTTTTCCTCCTTTCAAATGCCTTCTCATAACGGTACACCTCATAATCTTTCACCGCTCGCTATTCTATTGTTCCGGAGTGCTGAAGATATCTCAGAAGGCTCGTCTTGTCATCCAAGATCTGCTCAACCTATTTCGAGATTGTTATCTCATTCAAGACATTTATTTCAATCGGTGCATTCTCTCTTTCAAATCCCTCAACGGTATTTCTTTTGAGTGGGCCCTAACCCACAGGTCTTTTCCCAGGATCTTACCTGACTCTTCTTATTTTCCCGGAGGTATTCTCAAATTCCTTTCGAAGTTTGACGTAAGGATGAATTATCATCAGTCAAATGTATTTCTCCAAGATCTTTCAAATTCTTTTCATAGTTGGTTCAACCTCTTCGCTTTTGATTCTCCCGGGGTGTCTAAATTATTCATGGTGGTGTTTCTCGTCGTCATTCTCGGATTTTGAAGACCGAAGAAGAGTTTCTCTTTAATCTTGCTCCATTCTCTTCAAGATTTGTGATTCTAGCTTGTGGCCATCCTCTCATAATTATTTTCGTTTGTGGGAATTCTTTTCACCTATCCGGAGCAATTCAAGAGTCTTCTCAGTTTGTTATCCGGAGTCCATCAATTCAGGTTTATTCATTCTCAGCTATCAGTTATCATTCTCCAATTTTACCGGTGCTTCATTCAAGTTTTATCTAAGCAGTTCTTGATCTCTTCGTCCACTTGTATCTAAATACCCTCAAGTATCTTCATTCGTTCTTCATATTCTTCCCGGTGAATTGTGCCTTTGCTTCGTTCATTTCACAATTCTTACCGGTGATTCATCCTTTTACTTCATTCGTTGTTCAATTCTTACGGTGGTTCGTTCAAGATTTCTCTTCCGTATCAATTCATTCGTGTTTTCAATTCTACCGGTGTTTCGTGGAAGGCATTCTCAAGTTGACGCTATATCTATCTAAATCCTTTCTACGAGAATAAGTCGTATGCGATCCATTGCTTCTCATCAATCCATATTGGTGAAGGATACACGTAACGTAATTCTTATTCTTGTTTCTTCATAGTGATTAATTCCTTATTCCGGAGGTCCATCAAATTCCTGAATTCAATTGTTTCATCTTCTCTTTTTCCTGGACTTCCAAGTTCTCTCAATTATTTCACCACGGAGATCCGTCTAAATCATTACAAGGTTTCACCTTGTGTTTTCAACTTCCTTTTTTTCGTCATCCTTTGGTTACCGGAGTTCTTCATGGAGGTTCTACATGATGGATTCATCAAGGATTTAATTCCTTCTTGAAGTGTTCATTGAGATTCTTTTAAGGAGCTCAAGCATTCTTCTTCTTGTAATCCGGAGTGCAATTCTTTCTACCATATTATTGGAGGTGGTATTATGTCATTCTTAATAATTTGAGTTCATGTTTCATAACTCACATGTTGTTATGAATGAGGTATTTTAAATCCATCAATATCGTCATTGGAATTATCTTGGGTTATATTTCACCTAAAGCCTTCCCTATGGTTTGTTGCTATCTATGGTGTTTATAAAGGACCCGAGTTCTTCATTTATCCTCCCGGTGAAATAGGTTTCTCGTCTCCTCGTTCATATCAATCCAATTCCTTTTCCCGTGAGTGGCAGGTTGTCACCTCATAAGTTTGAGATATGTTCCATAAGACCATATCAAGGTTATTCTTTTCGTTGTTGGTTTTCCATCAACTCCGTTCTAGCATTTGTTGTAACCGTGCTCTCTCAAGATCTTGTTTCCTTGCGTTCCGGATGTCTAGTGATGTTGCTCTTTTCACTCCTCATCTCGGTTTGTCAATATCATGTTCAATTTCTTCCATTTACAGTCGAAGTGCTGTCCAAATTATATCATTCTTAATCCTTCTCTATCTTGTTTTAACCGGAGTGTTTTCAATATATATCTTCCTTTAAACCTCAAGGTTTTTCGCAGTGTTCCTTGTCCCTCTTTTCTAACGGAGTGTTTTCGACTTTATTCATCTTCGTTGTATTCTTTATTTCAAATTGTTCAACCTTGCAAGGTTCTTTGGTTTCACTCAATTGTCAAAGGAGCAACTTAGTTTTACCTCTTCTCTTTCTCTTCCGTTTTTCCCTCCGGTGCTACTCTAGATCTCGGGACGAGATCCTCTCGTAGTGGTGGAGTGTTGTAACGCCCCGAGACCGATGTGTTAGGTGTCCTCCGCTTATTCTCTATTGTTGCCTTGTCATTGCTTGCGTGTCATGCATTGCATATCATGTCATCATGTGCATTTCATTCGCATACATGTTCGTCTCTTGCATCCGAGCATTTTCCCCGTTGTCCGTTTTGCATTCCGGCGCTTCGTTCTCCTCCGGTGGTCATTTTCTACCTTTCTTTCGTGTGTGGGGATTAAACATTTCCGTATTGGACCGAGACTTGCCAAGCGGCCTTGGTTTACTACGGATAGACCGCCTGTCAAGTTTCGTACCATTCGGACTTCGTTTGATACTCCAACTGTTAACCGAGGGACCGAGAAGGCCTCGTGCGTGTTGTAGCCCAACACCCCTCCAATTTGTCCCAAAACCCACCAAAACCCTCTCCATCATCTAGAGCGTTCGATCACGATCGCGTGGCCAAAAACCACACCTCATTTGGACTCTCCTAGCTCCCTTTACCTATAAATATGTGCTCCCCTCCCGAAATTCGCAAATGAACCCTAGATCTTACCTCTCTCCGCGCCGCCGGACATGTCCGCCCGTCAGCCGGACGCGTCCACCCAGCCGGCCACCTCACCCCGCCCAATGAGGGAGTGCCACCTCAGCACCACCGCCTCGCCGCACCCAACCGCAGGCCGCCACCTGTCCCCGCCCTCTCTCTCCTCCCGCCGTCGAGCCCGCCGGCCCAGATCTGGCCCGCGCGGAGCAGAACCGGGCCGGGATCCCCGCGCCGCGCCATCCGGTGTCTTCTCCGCTTCCAGTCACCGGGGTTCGCACCGGCCACCGCGCCCTTCGTCACCCCGCCGCCTGTGCTCGCCGGCACGCCACCGCGTCTCCGCCGCCCGCGCCTTCGCTGCCCTCGCCAGCCACCGGCGCCGCCCCGCACCGCGGTGCCCCGCTCTGGCTTCCCCGCCCCGGCGCAGCGCATCCCGTCCTTCGCTCGTCCCCGCCGGCATCTGCTTGTCGGAGCACCGGCATGCCGCCGTCGCCTTGCGCGGGATCGGGAGGAGCCCGATCCACGTCGCCTCTGTTGACCTTCCCCGTGGACCTCGCTGAGGCCCAGATCCGTCGGCCCACCTTCCTCTTCCTCCTTCCCGGGCCGAGCCCAGTGGTGAGCCTCTTCTATTCCCCGCATGTGCACATAATAGTTATCCAGCGCTCGTCATGTTTTTTTGGGGAAAAACTGCCAAGTCCCCGAGTTTTTCCCAGATTCATATGCCCCTCTTCATCATGTCGTAACTTAGCACCCGTAACTCCGATTTGCATGTATAGCATATCAAACTGTTCGCCTCAGAGAGTACATCATTTCATTCCATTGCATCGTTTTCATTTGAGTTCATCTTGATGCCCGAAATCCTGTTAGAAGAGTGCTACTTGAGATAATTGTCAGATCTGCTGCTCCATTTAGATATTTGTCATTTTTGCCATGATTATTGTGTGCATGATATGCCCATGAGCCCTACATATGTTTTGTTAAGGGCTTTGCCATCTTTCCAGAGGTGCAACCCATGTATTTTTGTGATGTGTGGTGACTAGCACAAGCTTGCAAAGTGAGGCACTTGGTAATGTTGATTTCAGGGACTTAGCATTTCCACTAAGTCCTTGAGCTGTTTATCTCATATGGTCATATGTTCATGTTGTTTCCTAGTGATCCGTGCCTCTTTTGAGGATGATCAGTAAGAATGTTTTGTCAATCTCGCAGTGCTCTATCCATCCATGTCTTTGTTTACAATTATGGAGCACCCTAGCTTGAGTCAATCGAGCTCTACTTTTGCTACTTCGTGAATCTGGGCAGATTGTCTACTTGTTAGCGATTTTGCCGAAGATGTTGTAGTTGATCCGTGCATGCTATGTTATTGTTCTTGCCATGTCTAGCTTGAATTTTGTGTATTCTTGATGGGTGTATTCTTAGATTGTCATGGATTGCTCTGTAGTGAGTGCATCAAGCTCGTAAACATGCCTACTTGATATCTGTTTCAGCATGCTCCAGTTTTCACTAAGTCTGAGAGTCTAATTATGTTTTTGCCATGTTCACATGTTTGCAATTGTATTTTCTGAACCCTTTTGGCTCAAGGTCACTAAGGGACTTTTGTTAAGCTCTTTGAGTAGCTCCATGACATGCTTTACTTTGCCATGTTCACTCCGAAGAGTGCTATCTGATCTGAAATTCCAAACAAGTGTTAATTTCACTAAGTCTGAAATCTGTTTATCATTTGCACTTTTGCCATACTTGTTTAAACCTGTTAATGTAGGAATTGGCCATAGCTCAGTGCTAGAATTTTGTTAAGCATCATGAATGCATCCCTGCCATGTATTTTGTTGCCATGTTTGGGTACTGTAGCATGTTCATCTTGTTGCATTTAGATGGCTACTTGCTGTTAATCGCAGACCGGTGTCATATTTGAATCGCTTGCCATTTCCAAACCGTAACTCCGATTCCGGTGTTCTTTATATCGTTTTCAAGCGATTTCATCTCGTATTTCCAGTGGCACACTTGGATTTCCATGTTGAGGCCAGGTTCATTCATTCCCTTGCAAATCATGCATATGCATCGCATACCGCATCCCGCATATCATATCATGTTCATGTGTTGGTTGTTTACTATGTTGTGTGCTTCTTTCCGGTGTTTGCTTCTTCGGGTTGGTTCCGATAACGTCGCGTTTGTGAGGACCCGTTCGTCCACGTCCGTTTGTCTTCTTCATGGACTCGTTCTTCTTCCTTGCGGGATCTCAGGCAAGATGATCATACCCTCGAAATCACTACTATCTTTGCTTTTCTAGATGCTCGCTCTTTTGCTATGCCTATGCTACGATACCTACCACTTGCTTATCATGCCTCCCATATTGTTATACCAAGCCTCTAACCCACCTTGTCCTAGCAAACCGTTGATTGGCTATGTTACCGCTTTGCTCAGCCCCTCTTATAGCGTTGTTAGTTGTAGGTGAAGATTGAAGTTTGTTCCTCGTTGGAACATGGAGATGTTGTTCCTTGTTGGAACATGTTTACTTGTTGGGATATCACAATATATCTTACTTAATTAATGCATCTATATACTTGGTAAAGGGTGGAAGTCTCGGCCTTATGCCTGGTGTTTTGTTCCACTCTTGCCGCCCTAGTTTCCGTCATATCGGTGTTATGTTCCCGGATTTTGCGTTCCTTACGCGGTTGGGTGATAATGGGAACCCCTTGATAGTTCGCCTTGATTAAAGCTTTTCCAGCAATGCCCAACATTGGTTTTACCATTCGCCGCCTAGCCTTTTCTTTTCCCTTGGGGGTCGCGCGCCCAAGGGTCATCATTATTTTAACCCCCCCCCCCGGGCCAGTGCTCCTCTGAGTGTTGGTCCGACCGAGTAGACTGCGGGGCCACCTCGGGGCAACTTGAGGGTTGGTTTTACTCGTAGGATGTCTCATCCGAGTGTGCCCTGAGAACGAGATATGTGCAGCTCCTATCGGGATTTCTCGGCACATTCGGGCGGTGTTGTTGGACTTGTTTTAACCTGTCAAAGTGTCTTGAAGAACCGAGATACAGAGTCTGATTGGAACGTCCCGGGAGGAGGTCTATTCCTTCGTTGACCGTGAGAGCTTGTCATGGGCTAAGTTGGGACACCCCTTCAGGGATTTGAACTTTCAAAAGCCGTGCTCGCGGTTATGGGCAGATGGGAATTTGTTAATGTCCGGTTGTAGATAACTTGAACCTTAACTTAATTAAAATGAATCAACCGCGTCTGTAACCGTGATGGTCTCTTTCCGACGGAGTCCGGGAAGTGAACACGGTGTTGGAGTTATGCTTGACGTAGGTTTTTTTAGGATCACTTCTTGATCATACTTTTATCGACCGTGCTTTACCTTCTCTTCTCACTCTCATTTGCGTATGTTAGCCACCATATATGCTAGTCGCTTGCTGCAGCTCCACCTCATACCTTTTACCTTACCCATAAGCTTAAATAGTCTTGATCGCGAGGGTGCGAGATTGCTGAGTCCCCGTGGCTCACAGATACTTCCAAAACCAGCTTGCAGGTGCCGATGAGTCCGTGTAGATGATGCAACCAAGCTCAAGGAGGAGCTCTATGAAGATCTTGTCCTTTATGTTGTTTCGTTCTAGTTGAACAGTAGTGGAGCCCAGTTGGGGTCGATCGGGGACCTTGTCGCATTTGGGGTTCTTCTTTTATTTTGGTTCCGTAGTCGGACCTTGATTGTATTTGGATATTGTAATGCTTTATTTATGTATTGTGTGAAGTGGCGATTGTAAGCCAACTATGTATCTCTTTCCCTTATGTATTACATGGGTTGTGTGAAGATTACCTCACTTGCGACATTGCTTTCAATGCGGTTATGCCTCTAAGTCGTGCTTCGACACGTGGGAGATATAGCCGCATCGAGGGCGTTACATGGGTCATCAAGGCTATTTTCTGGTGCCATTGCCGGGGAGTGAAGCGCCTTTGGTAAGTGGAATTTGGTAAGGAAGCATTTATATGGTCTGCTGAAATTTATTGTCACTTGTTACTATGGAAAACAATCCTTTGAGGGGTTTGTTCGGGGTATCTTCACCTCGTCCGGAACCACAGTTAGCTACCCCTCAACCTACTACACCTACTGAAAATATTGAATATGAAATTCCTTCGGGTACTTATGCAGGAGATCAAACCGAACATCCTAATATGCACTTGATATATTTGGAACAAATTTGTGGATTGTTAAAGCTTGCAGGTTTACTCAGAGATGAATTTATGAGAAAGTTTTTCCCTTTATCTTCGAACGGAAAAGCATTGGCATGGTATAGGCTAT
The DNA here is from genome assembly GCF_003073215.2 of Triticum urartu. Lineage (NCBI taxonomy): Eukaryota > Viridiplantae > Streptophyta > Magnoliopsida > Poales > Poaceae > Triticum > Triticum urartu. Next base: position 297,762,698 of record NC_053022.1, read on the forward strand.
GCGATGATATTGGATCTTGGAATAGGAATCGTTTGAAATTAGAGTCCCACCAAAAAATTTATCCTATGCATCTAGTTTATCGTGATCAGAATTATATATGTAATTTTTGGCCTCATGAAGGAGAAAGTATCGCTCTAGCTTGGGGGAAGCTTAAGTCAATGCTATATTCATGCCCCAATCATGAGCTCTCAAGAGAAATTATTATCCAGAATTTTTATGCTCGGCTTTCTCGTAATGATCAAACCATGCTTGATACTTCTTGTGCTGGTTCTTTTATGAAGAAGACTATTGAATTCCGGTGGGATCTTTTGGAAATAATTAAATGCAACTCTGAAGATTGGGAACTCGAGGAAGGTACAGAGTCAGGTATTAAACTTAAGTATGATTGTGTTAAATCTTTTATGGATACCGATGCTTTTCAAAAGTTTAGCACTAAATAAGGACTTGACTCTGAGATAGTGCCTCCTTTTGTGAATCATTTGCTACTCATGTTGAACTCCCTAAAGAGAAGTGGTTTAAATATCAACCACCTATTAAAGAAGAAATTAAAGAACCGGTACTAGTTAAAGAAGAAACTATACTTTATAATGTTGATTCAGTTGTTCCTTCTGCTTATATTGAGAAACCACCTTTCCCTGTTAGGATAAAGGAACATGCTAAAGTTTTAGCTGTGGTTAACAAAAGCTATATTAGAACACCTAAACCTGATGAACAAATTAAAGTAGAACCTAGTATTGCTATGGTTAAAGATCTCTTGGAAGAAGATATGGATGGGCATGTTATTTACTTCCATGAAGAAGCTGCTAGAATTGCCAAACCTGATAAAAAGGATAAACATAGACATGTTGTTGGCATGCCCGTCATCTCTGTTAAAATAGGAGATCATTGTTATCATGGTTTATGTGACATAGGTGCTAGTGTGATTGCTATTCCTTATACCTTATATCAAGAAATTATTAATGACATAGCACCCGCAGAGATAGAAGAAATATAAGTTACTATTAAACTTGCTAATAGAGACATTATATCACAAATTGGGATTGTTAGAGATGTTGAAGTCTTGTGTGGGAAAATAAAATACCCTACTGATGACTTTTCCCCCATTATCTTTGTTAGACCATTCTCGAACACCATTAATGCTTTGATAAATTGCAAGAAACAAACTGTCGGTGTTAGTTTTGGTGATGAGTCTCATGAGTTTAATTTTTCTAAGTTTAGTAGAAATCTTCATGAAAAAGAATTGCCTAGTAAGGATGAATTAATTGGTCTTGCTTCTATTGCTGTACCACCTAATGATCCTTTAGAACAATATTTGCTAGACCATGAAAATGATTTACATATGCATGAAAGAAATGAAATAGATAAAAATTTCTTTGAACAACGTCCTCTACTTAGACACAATTTGCCTATTGAAACTCTAGGAGGTCCTCCTCCACCTAAAGGTGATCCTGTGTTTGAATTAAAACAATTTCCAGACACTTTGAAATATGCTTATCTTGATGAAAAGAAGATATATCTTGTTATTATTAGTGCTAACCTTCCAGAACATGAAGAAGAAAGATTATTGAAAGTTCTAAGGAAGCACCGAGCTGCTATTGGATATACTCTTGATGATTTAAAGGGCATTAGTCCCACTCTATGTCAGCACAAAATTAGTATGGAACCTGATGCTAAACTCATTGTTGATCATCAACGTCGGTTAAATCTGAAGATGAAAGAAGTGGTAAGAACGGAAATATTAAAACTTCTGGAAGTAGGTATAATCTATCCTATAGCTGATAGTAGATGGGTAAGTCCTGTTCATTGTGTTCCTAAGAAAGGAGGTATAGTTGTTGTTCCTAATGATAGGAATGAACTTATTCCACAAAGAATTGTTATAGGTTATAGAATGGTAATAGATTTTAGAAATTAAACAAAGCAACTAGAAAAGATCATTACCCTTTGCCTTTTATTGATCAAATGCTTGAAATATTATCTAAGCACACACACTTTTGCTTCCTTGATGGATATTCTGGCTTTTCATAAATACCTGTTTCTCAACTTGATCAAGAAAATACCACTTTTACTTGTCCCTTTGGAACCTATGCTTATAGACGTATGGCTTTCGGTTTATGTAATGCACCTCCTACCTTTCAAAGATGTATGACTGCTATATTCTCTGGCGTTTGTGAAAAGATTGTTGAGGTTTTCATGGATGACTTCTCTGTTTATGGGAAGTCTTTTGATGATTCTTTAAGCAATCTTGATCGAGTTTTGCAGAGATGTGAACAAACAAATCTTGTCTTGAATTGGCAGAAGTGCAACCTTATGGTCAATGAAGCCATTGTCTTGGGACATAAAATTTCTGAAAGAGGTATTGAAGTGGACCAAGCTAAGGTTGATGCAATTGAGAAAATTCCATGTCCTAAAGATATAAAAGGTATTCGTAGCTTCTTAGGTCATGTTGGTTTCCATAGGATATTTATCAAAGACTTTTCAAAAAATTCTAGGCCTCTTACCAGTCTCTTGCAAAAGGATGTTCCTTTTGTTTTTGATGATTATTGTTTAGAAGCCTTTCAAACACTTAAGAAAGATTTAATTTCTGCACCTATTGCTCAACCACCTGATTGGAACTTGCCTTCTGAAATTATGTGTGATGCTAGTGATTATGTTGTTGTTGCTGTTTTAGGACAAAGAGTAGATAAAAAACTTAATGTTATTCATTATGCTAGTAAAACTCTAGACAGTGCTCAAAGAAATTATGCTACTACTAAAAAAGAATTCTTAGCACTGGTGTTTGCTTGTGATAAATGTAGACCTTATATTGTTGATTCCAAAGTAACTGTTCACACAGACCATGCTACTATTAAATATATTTTGGAAAAGAAGGATGCTAAACCTAGACTTATTAGGTGGGTTCTCCTGTTACGAGAATTTGATTTACATATCGTTGATAGAAAAGGAGCCGAGAACCCAGTAGCTGATAATTTATCTAGGCTTGAAAATGTGCTTGATGACCCACTACCTATTGATGATAGTTTTCCTGATGAGCAGTTAGCTGCAATAAATGTTTCTCATGGTACTCCTTGGTATGCTGATTATGCTAATTACATTGTTGCACCAGCTAGCTTTACATACCAACAAAAGAAAAAAATTCTTCTATGATTTAAGACATTACTTTTGGGATGACCCACATCTTTATAAAGAAGGAGTAGATGGTATTATTAGACGTTGTGTACCTAAGCATGAACAGGGACAAATCCTATGGAAATGTCACTCTGAATCTTACGGAGGACATCATGTTGGAGATAGAACCGCTCACAAGGTATTGCAATCTGGATTTTATTGGCCTACTCTCTTCAAGGATGCCCGTGAGTTTGTCTTATCTTGTGATGAATGCCAAACAATAGGTAATATTGGTAAGTGTCAAGAAATGCCTTTGAATTATTCACTTGTTGTTGAACTATTTGATGATTGGGGATTTGATTATATGGGACCTTTTCCTTCCTCTAATGGGTATACACATATTTTGGTTGGTGTTGATTATGTTACTAAATGGGTAGAAGCTATTCCAACTAGTAGTGTTGATCACAACACCTCTTTTAAAATGCTTAAGGAAGTTATTTTCCCAAGGTTTGGAGTCCCTAGATATTTAATGACTGATGGTGGTTCACACTTTATTCATGGTGCTTTCCGTAAAATGCTTGCCAAGTATGATGTTAACCATGGAATTGCATCACCTTATCATCCTCAGTCTAGTGGCCAAGTTGAACTTAGCAGTAGAGAAATAAAATTAATTTTGCAAAAGACTGTCAATAGGTCCAGGAAGAATTGGTCTAAGAAATTAGATGATGCACTTTGGGCTTATAGAACAACATATAAAAATCCTATGGGTATGTCTCCTTATAAAATGGTTTATGGAAAAGCTTGTCATTTGCCTCTTGAGTTAGAACATAAAGCATTTTGGGCAATCAAAGAACTCAATTATGATTTCAAACTTTCCGGTGAAAAGAGGCTATTTGATATTAGCTCTCTATATGAATGGAGAACCCAAGCTTATGAAAATGCAAAATTATTCAAAGAAAAAGTTAAAAGGTGGCATGACAAAAGAATCCAAGAGCGTGAGTTTAAAGTAGAAGAATATGTTCTTTTGTACAACTCTCATTTCAGATTCTTTGCAGGAAAACTCCTCTCAAAATGGGAAGGCCCATATGTTATCAAGGAGGTTCATCGGTCTGGAGCCATCAAAATAAATAATTCCGAAGGTTGTCAATGGGCAATGAATAAAGCATTATATCTCAGGTACACCTATTAATGTTTTAAGTAATATTATCCAAACTTCGACACCGGAAGAACACATAATGGAGTCCTTCCGGAACACTCCAGAATCGTAAAAATAAGGAGGTATGTGATACGGTAAGTAAACGGACTCCGAAAAATCCGCAAAAATATTTTTTTTCCAGTTTTGGAATATTTATTTTTTTGGAAATAAATAAACTTTCAGGAAGCGTCCCCTGGTGGGTACAAGACAGCCTGGCGCACACAGGTGGGTTGTGCCCACCTGGGACACCTTCCGTACACTATTTTTCTACCATATGCTTGTCCTCCAAGATTTTATATATATATATATATATGTATATATATATACTTCCCAAATCTGTTGATCACCATATCGCTGAGAAATCCTCTGTTCTCTTTCTCATTGCTGTTTTTTGTCAGATCCCATCTACCATGGACTCTTCAAGCTCCTCCAAAGACAAGTTTTTGAAGAACGTCATCAACCCATATCTCCGGGAAGTGGTGCAACACCCTTAGGTCATCTAGATGCATGATGAGGTGCTTCACCTCCACGATGTTCCATGTCCCAAGGGGACGGGAACCATGGATGCCTGGCTTGAAGCTGTGGAGCAAGACGTCTTCCGGTGCAAGGGAATGGTGGAGCGTCAGCTCAATGCCAATCACCTCATGATCACGGACTTTTCCCGTGATCTCAAGGTGGATGGCAAGCCCATGAAGGACATCATCTTCACCCTCAACAAGCAAATCAAATTTTTCCAAAGCCGGATCTATGATCTTTAAAACCAAGTCTTTGAATATGAGGCGAGGTTTAAAGGTATGAGTTTGGATGCTAGTTGTAGGATTTGTGAGACTCACTCTTCCTCTTATGATGGCGGACCACTGCCATGGAAATCCGAGGACAAGATCTCTTCTTCATCACCACCATCACCTTCTTCACCACCAAAGGAGAACTAAGTATCGGGTATGGGCACTCCCCTTGACTTCCGCCAAGCTTGGGGGAGGTGCCCCAGTATCGTATCATCCCACTATCTTTCTGCTTTTACTTATTTTAGTTCCAACTTTTGCTTTATATGAAAAAAAGTTTAGTTCGATCATTTCTTCTTTGAGAGTTTGCTTAGTGATCTATCCTTGTAATCGTGTGCAAGTTATATAATAAAGTTAGTTTGAGTTTTTTCTTTCTTTACTTTCATGTTGCAGAAATAAGAAAGAATAAAAGAAAGGAAATAAATAAAAGAAAGGAAAGAAATAATGAAAATATTATATACTAATCCTATGCTCGGTGATGGCACCACATAAGGAAAAGTATAAGTAGAAAATTTTATTAGAGATTGACAAAAATAGCATTAGTAAATGATGCAACTCATGAAAGAATTAATAAGGGAAGAGAAGATTCACATATAAATATACTATCCTAGAAATATTTTGTGATTGTGAGCCCTCACTAAAATATTATATGCCAAAATTGTTGACGTTGAACAAGGAAGACAACTTAATGATTTATGTTTGTTCATATTCACATAGAAGTCATATTGTTATGGATCCTTTAAAATGTGGTGCTTGCCCCCTAACTTTGCTAGCCAAAAATTCCGCACTAAGTAGAGATACTACTTGTGCATCCAAAAACCGTTAAACCCAAATCTCATTTTCAAGTGTCCACCATACCTACCTAGGGATTGAGCGAGATCCCTCAAGTAAGTTGTCATCGGTGCAAAAATACAATAAAAATTGCTTCTAAAAGCGTGAGATCATTTAGTGTAAGAGAAATATGAGCGTTGAACAAACTTGTCACGGTGAAGAATAAAAGTGACAGACTGCATAATAAAGGTCGCTATCACAAGGGGCAATGTAACGTGACGTTCTTTTGCACTAAGGGATTGAGCATACAAACAAATAAGCGCATCGCAACCTCTACTTACCTCTACGAAGGGCCTATCTTTTAATTTTATGCAAGAGTCAAAGTTTTTCTCTCCATTCCTTTTATTTTTCTCCTTTGGCAAGCATCATGTGGTGAGGAAAGATCTAGGAACATATGTCTAGTTGAATATGGGTGGCATGAGTTATTATTGTTGACATCACCCTTGAGGTGAGTACGTTGGGAGGCGAAACCATAAGCCCCTATCTTTCTATGTGTCCGGTTGAGACGTTTTGCTCATGTGTACGCGGTGAGTGTTAGCAATCATAGAAGACTATATGATGGTTGAGTATGTGGAGTTGCCTAAAGTCTCCTACACGTGACCCTTCCAGAAAAGGTGATGAATTGTAGTTGCAAAGTTGACTGAGAACATAGTTTGTTGGTTTCTAATAGAGTTTTTGCTTTATACTTCGATTGTGTGAGAAGTATATGATAAAAGTTCTATGATAAAAGTCTTATGTTTAATTTTGTTGCTGTTATAATAATCAACATGATGCTTCTATGTCCGTATTTTGTTTTTATCAACACGTCTCTCTCAAAGCATGTGGACATGTTTTTCGATTTTGGTTTTCGCTTGAGGACAAGCGAGGTCTAAGCTTGGGGGAGTCGATAAGTCCATTTTTGCATCATGTGTTCTTACTGTTATTTATAATGTTTTTATCCATAATAATGCGTTTTGGAGTAATTCTAATGCCTTTTCTCTCACAATTTGCAAGGTACACACCAAGAGGGAGAATTCCGGCAGCTGGAAATCTGGACCTAGAAAAGCTACGTCGGTCTACCTATTCTACACAACTCCAAACAAGCTAAAACTTTACGGACATTTTTTATGGATTATTTGAGGAATATTGGAGCAAATAACTACCTGAGGGGCCCACCAGATGGGCATAACCCACTTGCGTGCGAGGGAGCCCAGGCGCGCCATGGTGGGTTGTGCTCCCCTCGGCCCACTTCTGGTGCCCATCTTTTGGTATATAAGTCATTTTGACCTAGAAAAAATGAAGGGAGGAATTTCGGGACGAAGCGCCGCCGCCTCGATGTGGAACTTGGGCAGGAGCACTTTGGCCCTCCGGCAGAGCGATTCCGCCTGGGGAACTTCCCTCCTGGAGGGGGAAATCATCGTCATCATCATCACCAACAACTCTCCCATCTTGGGGAGGGAAATCTCCATCAACATCTTCAACAACACGATCTCCTCTTAAACTCTAGTTCATCTCTTGTGTTCAATCTTGTTACCGGAACTATAGGTTGGTACTTGTGGGTGACTAGTAGTGTTGATTACATCTTGTAGTTGATTACTATATGGTTTATTGGGTGGAAGATTATATGTTCAGATCCAATATGCTATTTAATACTCCTCTGATCATGAGCATGTTTATCATTTGTTAGTAGTTACCATTGTACTTGAGGTCTTGGGAGAAATCATGTTGCAAGTTATCATGTGAATTTGATATGTGTTCAATATTTTGATAGTATGTATGCCGTGATTCCCTTAGTGGTGTCATGTGAACGTCGACTACATGACACTTCACCATATTTTGGGCCTAAGGGAATGCATTGTGGAGTAGAAATTAGATGATGGGTTGCTAGAGTGACAGAAACCTAAACCCCAGTTTATGCGTTATTCCGTAAGGGACCGATTGGATCCAAAAGTTTAATGCTATGGTTAGAATTTATTCTTAATACTTTTCTCGTAGTTGCGGATGCTTGCGGGAGGGTTAATCATAAGTAGGAGGTTTGTTCAAGTAAGAACAACACCTAAGGACCGGTCCACCCACATATCAAATTATCAAAGTACCGAACATGAATTAAACCAGCATGATGAAAGTGACTAGATGAAATTCCCGTGTACCCTCAAGAACACTTTGCTTATCATAAGAGACCGTTTTGGCCTGTCCTTTTCCTCAAAAGGATTGGGCTACCTTGCTGCACTTTTGTTACTACTATCGTTACTTGCTCGTTACTAATTATATTGCTATCAAACTACTCTGCTACTTACAATTTCAGCACTTGCAGACATTACCTTACTGAAAACCACTTGTCATTTCCTTCTGCTCCTCGTTGGGTTCGACACACTTCTAGAAGAGAGCTACAATTGATCCCCTACACTTGTGGGTCATCGGATGGATATTCTGGTTTTTCACAAATACCTGTTTCTCAACCTGATCAAGAAAAGACCACTTTTACTTGTCCCTTGCGAACTTTTGCTTATAGACGTATGCCCTTCGGTTTATGTAATGCACCTGCTACCTTTCAAAGATGTATGCCTGCTATATTCTCTGACTTTTGTGAAAAGATTGTTGAGGTTTTCATGGATGACTTCTCTATTTATGGGAAGTCTTTTGATGATTGTTTAAGCAATCTTGATCGAGTTTTGTAGAGATGTGAACAAACAAATCTTGTCTTGAATTGGGAGAAGTGCCACTTTATGGTTAATGAAGGCATTGTCTTGGGTCATAAAATTTCTGAAAGAGGTATTGAAGTGGACAAAGCTAAGGTTGATGCAATTGAGAAAATTCCATGTCCTAAAGATATAAAAGGTATTCGTAGTTTCTTAGGTCATGCTGGTTTCTATAGGAGATTTATTAAAGACTTCTCTAAAATTTCTAGGCCTCTTACGAGTCTTTTGCAAAAGGATATCCCTTTTGTTTTTGATGATGATTGTTTAGAAGCCTTTGAAACACTTAAGAAAGCCTTAATTTCTGCACCTATTGTTCAACCATCTGATTGGAACTTGCCTTTTGAAATTATGTGTGATGCTAGTGATTATGTTGTTGGTGTTGTTCTAGGACAAAGAGTTGATAAGAAAGTGAATGTTATTCATTATGCTAGTAAAACTCTAGACAGTGCTCAACGGAACTATTCTACTACTGAAAAAGAATTCTTAGCAGTGGTGTTTGCTTGTGATAAATTTAGACCTTATATTGTTGATTCCAAAGTAAATGTTCACACAAACCATGCTGCTATTAAATATCTTATGGAAAAGAAAGATGCCAAACCTAGACTTATTCGATGGGTTCTCTTGTTACAAGAATTTGATTTGCATATCATTGATAGAAAAGGAGCTGAGAACCCCGTAGCTGATAATTTATCTAGGCTTGAAAATGTGCCTGATGACCCACTACCTATTGATGATAGTTTTCCTGATGAGCAGTTACCTGCAATAAATGTTGCTCACAGTACTCCTTGGTATGCTAACTATGCTAATTACATCGTTGCTAAATATTTACCACCCAGCTTTACATACCAACAAAAGAAAAAATTCTTCTATGATTTAAGATACTACTTTTGGGATGACCCACATCTTTATAAAGAAGGAGTAGATGGTATTATTAGACGTTGTGTACCTGAGCATGAACAGGGACAAATCCTACATAAATTTCACTCTGAAGCTTATGGAGGGCATCATACTGGAGATAGAACTGCTCACAAGGTATTGCAATCTGGATTTTATTGGCCTACTCTCTTCTAGGATGCTCGTAAGTTCGTCTTATCATGTGATGAATGTCAAAGAATAGGTAATATCGGTAAACATCAAGAAATGCCTATGAATTATTCACTTGTTGTTGAATCATTTGATGTTTGGGGATTTGATTACGTGGGACCTTTTCCTTCCTCTAATGAGTATACACATATTTTGGTTGCTGCTGATTATGTTACCAAATGGGTAGAAGCTATTCCAACCAGTAGTTCTGATCACAACACCTCTATTAAAATGCTTAAGGAAGTTATTTTCCCAAGGTTTAGAGTCCCTAGATATTTAATGACTGATGGTGGTTCACACTTTATTCCTGGTGCTTTCCGTAAAATGCTTGCCAAATATGATGTTAACCATAGAATTGCATCACCCTATCATCCTCAGTCTAGTGGTCAAGTTGAACTTAGCAATAGAGAAATAAAGTTAATTTTGCAAAAGACTGTCAATAGGTCCAAGAAGAATTGGTCTAAGAAATTGGATGATGCAGTTTGGGCTTATAGAACAACATATAAAAATCCTATGGGTATGTCTCCATATAAAATGGTTTATGGAAAAGCTTGTCATTTGCCTCTTGAGTTAAAACATAAATCATATTGAGCCATCAAAGAGCTCAACTATGATTTCAAACTTGCTGGTGAAAAGAGGTTATTTGATATTAGCTCACTAGATGAATGGAGAACCCAAGCTTATGAAAATGCAAAATTATTCAAACAAAAAGTTAAAAGATGGCATGACAAAAGAATCCAAAAGCGTGAGTTTGAAGTTGGAGAATATGTTCTTTTGTACAACTCTCGTTTCAGATTCTTTGCAGGAAAACTCCTCTCAAAATGGGAAGGCCCCTATGTTATCGAGGAGGTTTATCGGTCTGGAGCCATCAAAATAAATAATTCCGAAGGTACTAACCCGAAGGTTGTCAATGGACAACGAATAAAAGG